>NC_134872.1:15621739-15921739 GCF_049852395.1 Peromyscus maniculatus bairdii | reverse complement strand
AAATGGCTCAGCAGCAAAATCTCCCCTGGAGAACTAGGGCCCTTTGCAGTTAGTGCTCTTGTTCTTTTTTCTGCCTTGTATGTACCTGCTCAAACACACAGATATGGGGCCATACGATCTGTGGTGCTCCCCCTTTCATTTTTAGTGACAAATGAAAATTCTCTGGATTTTGAAATTTAGCATCAATGAAAGCCTGCTGAAAACCATCTTTCCCCTCATTCTTTGCATCAGCATGATTGTCAGCCACAGCCGAGAGCTTGGCAGGCTGCCTGTGGGCATCTGATGGACTGGACTAATGACTCATTAGGTTTCCAAGTAACACCTGTTATTAGCATGCTTGAAACACCAAGTGTTGAGTCTGGAGACTGGCTGGGGGGCCAGCTTCAGTCCCGCTGTTTGACAGGCATCGACAGAACTCTCCAAAGAGAAGGTACATATACATTTGGAAATATTCTGTTTTACTTGCTTGGTAACATATTCTTTCCATGGTTGATAGAAGTGATGTGTTGCACTTAGGCCAATGGATTTATTTTTAAAACTTTCAAAGATTCCAGGTGTGTGTGTGTGTGTGTGTGTGTGTGTGTGTGTGTGTGTGTATGTGTGTGTGTGTGTGTGTGTGTGTGTGTGTGTGTGTTAAGCAATGAGCAGGTGAATCTTCTAATTGTCTTCTAATTCTTTTCTTCCATCATAATGCAAATATTGAAGAGGTGCACCCTGTGACTTTAGATGATGGATGGATAGAAATATGCCATGTGTTCTTTGAACTGGAAATACTTAAAGTGGGTGGGGCTGAACACTGACCCAGTAATTAAAGTCATCCAACATCCTTTGAGCTCCTGTCAATCATGCAGCAGTGATGAATTTGTATGAAAATTAGTGCTCACAACTCTGTCTGCATATAGCAGCATATATATCACTTGAAGGAATAGATAAGCTGTTCAGTGGACAGCACTGATTTGTGAGCATAGTGCATAGGTGATTGCTACATTCACTATGTGAATTATAGAGTCGTATGGTCAAGAACTTCTATAAAATCACAAACACTAGCTTTCTCCTGAAATGATATCAGGTCTTAATGCTTTCTCCACCTTATAGCTATTGCAAGTACCTGAAAATAGAAGGGGACCATAGGTGTGTCTTATTGATAGGGTGTTTGTGTGCAAACATAGGGCCCTGAGTTCAATTCCCACCACTATGAAAAAGAAATAAAATCAAAATATGTGCATAAATGTAGATAGATAGATAGATAGATAGATAGATAGATAGATAGATAGATAGATAGATAGGTATGTAGATAGGTATGTAGATAGGTAGATAGATAGATTATAGATAGACAGACAGATAGATAGATAGATAGATAGACCCATCTTAAAATTATCTTGGGCAAACTTTCAGCCACAAAAATCTACAGAACCACAGATAAAAATAATATTCAGAAATAGGTCAGAAAAGGAGAACACCAGAATCACATAAACATGAATAGTTTTATTACAGGAAGATTATTAAGTTGGGTGAAGCTGTGGACAACACCCAGATGCAGGAGAAATGTTTCCTGTCTCCATCTGTGGGGCAGCTTCAACACTTGACCTGCCATGGAGACTGTATACACATATAAAGTTTAATCACTAACATTTAAGATTTATGGTTTTTAACAAATGTAAATTTAGTTTTAGTTACTTACTTCTAACATCTTTTATTGAGTCTATAATTCACTATTTATATTTATTGAAATATGAATGATCACTTATATTTGCATATTTTCTAACAAAAGTCTTTGTAGTTTAAGATTTAGTATTCCTTTGAACACTTTGCATAAATTTGAAGTTGGGCAAGTTATTGATAAATGATTAATCGCATTACATGTAAATATCATTTCAGTAATGTCAGCTTTTGTTTTAAATAAGTCTCATGGTTTTAACTTGATTTGCTTAAAACTACACAGTTATTAAATGATGCAAGGAGGTCTCCAAGCTAGGTCCATTTCTAGGTAATGTGTTCATTATTTTTCAATGTGATGAATTTAAAATCTTCAGAACAAACTCAGTTAAATCTTTTGTTTAGTAATTAATTAATCTGTTCTGTTAATGAGTTGAAAGTCATGAAGATGTTCTCATGCTTAATGGATTGAAACCATATTTCTGACTAATGTGATTATAATAGGATTATGTGAACCACTTATGGTAACTTGTATGACCCTGGACATTTGGCTTTTTACTGAGAAGGAATTACAATTATTTTTAAGTTTAGTATTCAGTTTAGAAAATTAATTGTATTGAGATCTTGGATGAGAAATACCTATTGTTTAGTGGACCATAAGAAGAACAAATTCAGATTTCCCAAAGGGTGGTATATGTATGTGATGAATTATTATTATCTAGCCATGAAAAATAATTAAGTTTTGATACTGCTATAACAGGTTTGATTTGAACAGATAAAATATCACTACACCAGGGAGGGAAGAATGGGAACCCTCAGAACTGAAGTTTGGACAGTGAATGATGTCATCAATGAGCCAGGCATGCTCTGATGGTTTGCTCTATTTGAATCAGCCATGACTTCATACTAATGTAGCTCCACCCACACTTGTAACCTGGTTGGTGGCCTTGGTCATATCCTTGATCACAACAAGTGTGAGAAGACACAGAAATCTTCAAAAGATGTCATTCAGTAAGACTGTCTCAAACTTCCCTTCCTTGAATACAATAACCACCAAGTTCTGATTGCCAGCAAGAGTTTCCAATGGCCATCTAAAGAGCATCATGATTTGAGTTACTCCATGGATCAGCCTGTGTCTATCATCATGCTAGTTACTAAGTTTAATGCAACTTCACCGAGAATTAGAAAATGTTTTTTTTTTCCTTTTATTTTATTTTACAATACCATTCAGTTCTACATATCAGCCACAGGTTCCCTTGTTCTCCCCCATCCTGCCCCCCTCCCCTTCCAGTTGAAGACGGCATGAAGTAATCACGACAGAAATTATTTAATAAAATTTATGGAATAGAGATTCAGACCAAAAAAAAATCTTTTTTTTTTCTAAAGACAGGTTAGAATGGCACAGGCTAGACCTCACTTGGCAAGCAGGCTCTCTGCATGTTCCTGCATGTTTGACTGACTGTAAGTTCCAGTCTTAGGTCCGGGAAGCATCACAAGATTGTGTCCCAGCCTTGGGATGTAAACTCCAAGATTCAATCTGTTAGTGCAGGTGACATTCCAAGTAGAAGATGATGTATCAACCCCTGACTCTTGGGCAATGCAATCCTGGATGAAAATTAACCCGGCAGACATAATTAACACTCATGGGTTATTAATTGCTTCTTCAGGGAGAATGTGCTCATTTAGAAAGCTTGATTAAAACACACACTTCCTTAATTTAGTAAGGTAAATGGAGAAGAGAGGAATAGTTAAATGATTTTTTTCGATGAGGTTTTCCAACTTTTAGTGGTTGTAGTGTGCTAGATTTCTGCCACTTCTCTCTTCTGTTCAGAACTCTGTTAATCATCTGGGACTTATATAATGAAATATTATGTACTAGCTAGTTCAAAGAACATTTATTTCTTATAGTTCTCAAAACTGGGAGTCCTAAATCAAGGTGCGAATAGACTTATTTCTAGGTAAAACTCATCTATGGCTTCTGAAACCTGTATAGAGAATTATAGTCTCCTTTTATTTTGTTGCTGAGCCCACACCCAAAGAGTTCATTTGAAAATGATTACCTCCAAAGCCTCACTTTCCAATCACTACATTGAGGTTTAGAACTTCAAGATAAAATTGGAGACAAAAATATTTATAGCATAAGAAAGTCACGAATTAAATTAGGTTTGGAGTCAGGAAGGAGGGTGATGTTCAGTGTACCAGATTCACGAAAGGCTAGATGATACATAATGTAAGAATCAATATAATAATATGCTCCTATACATTGAGAACTATCTGCAGATAAGCTGCATGCCTGCCACAATGAACATGGTATGCATTGTATTTAAAACATTAAATGGTATTTTTAGTGTGGGTGAATATTGTGGGTCATTTTGTTATTCTGTAGGCACAGAGAAAAGCAAAATACTAAAGAATATGCCATAAAACAACAGAACTATTTTCTATGTGATTTCTAGAAGTCAGAAACAGAAGTCAAAGTGTAGTTTGGAGGAAGACCCTATGCCTCTGCAAGCTCTAACAAGGAAAGCTCAGTGCTCCTTCCAACTCTGGATGCACCCTGCCCTCTGCAACTTGTGTTTCCAAGCTTCAGTCATGTGATCTGCTGCCTCTGTCCCTTTGAGTTATAATCCCCATCTATTTCCTATAAAGGTTCACCTGATGGATCCAAGAACCATTAAATCCATGATGACCCCATTCTTATCAATTACAACTATAACTATACTTTCGAGGAAGTTAAATTTGCATGTGACTAGAACAAGGCGACACCAAGACTTCTTTCTTGAGATACCATCTAACAGATACAAAGAACACCTGCCCCAACTTTCTTAATCCTGGCACCAGATAAGGGCTGTGATTTGGAGAAACGTGTCAATTTTTAGATCCCATTGTGCTTATTATGTGCTAGAAACTGGCATACTAAGTTCATAACCAGTGTGTATATGAAATTTCAGTAAGGATGTTGAACTTTACAGCTTATTCACCTTCTGGCAGGCTTATGCCTGCTTCTAGCAATACCTGCCACAATGGTGCTAAGACTAAAATCTGTTAAAGAAAAATTAGATGCATTGAAAAGCTAGCCGCCTATGAGTGCTTGAATTCTATGAGCATGTTTTGTCGTGTTTTCCATTGTGTGAAATCTCAGCAGGGCTCTCTCTTCTCATAAATATACTGAAGTTCAGGCAGAATTATACCACATCTGGAATTAAATGAAAATGTGACTTCTTAGAGCTATGACTGTGGACTCTCTGAATAGAACTCCATACCTACTTTTCAGTGATTACATATGCCACAAATATGTACTTGAATAGAATAAAAACCTAACAAATTCTTATTTAAATAACTCAAGTTCTTGAGTTAGTTAAAAATGGTATTATTATTTGCAAATATTTTGTGTGGATTCAGATAAATGCTGAATACCTATTTTTCAATAATAGAAATAAACGCATTATCCAAATTCCAAGATTTTGAAGGAACAAAACATTAGGTCCAATCATTTGACTTTGAATTGCTACTTATTTTAGTTATGAAGGTCTGTGTAAATCTGAAAGCATTATTTTAACTATTTGTTTGATCTGAAAAATTAATATTGAGTTCCTATCTTTACATGTTCTTTTCCTTTTAGATTAGTTCTTTGCTAAGCAATGCCTTCATCCTAAGTAAGCATTGGAAGAAGAAAATTGCTGTTGCTTTTTGTAAAGTACTGATATATTTAAATGGTAATTAGGGGCTACTGTTGAAGGTGTTGGGGTCTAGAATATAGCAAACAGCATTTGTGGTTGAATACTGCAAAGTAGAAGCTGAGAAAAATAAATCATGTATAAAAGTAGCTTAAAACTGGTTAAAGCCGAACAAGAAGTTTCCTGCCAACAGCCCTGTAAATGCACATACTCTCTGGCTTTTGTGTGATATCGGATTCCAGTTTTAGACAGAGCCATTGGGGTCTGACCTTTTCCTTTCTTTCTCCATGCCCAGGGATCAAATTCTCCTGTAAAAGAACTTTGCAGTAGGATTCTCAGCTGGGAGCAGGGTTTTGGCAAGAGCACCAGGCAGATCCACATGGTTACCTCTAGCCACAGCAGCGCCACTGAGTGTCTAACTAGTATTTAGGCAAAATATCTTCCTAAATATTAAAAGTGCCTTAATTTGATCGGTATGGAAATGTGTTTTTCAGTCACAAAATAGCAAGCAATAAATATGGAAATACTCAAGAAGGTTGAATATTTCTATGGCGGTGGATTTCATTAATAAGTCCAAGGAAACACATTAACTGCCTGTGGTGAATTCCATTCTCAACAGAAATCACACTCCTGGAATAAGAGACCCTTATTCCTTAATATATCCAGAGGATCATGGGAAGATGTGACCTGGCAGGGCAGGACCTCTACAACAGGCACCCATTTCCTGTTAAGCAAAATAGTGGCAGACATTTTCCCGAATCTATACTGTGACTCAGGATTTTCCACACACGTCAACATGCAGGGATATTATTGAGCATATCACCCCAAAGCTTCATCAGCTTGCTTCCACATTTTCCTTCTAACCGATGTAACCCATGCATATTTAATTATCTCTTATATTAGTCTCTATCACAGATATTTCAGTTCCTTCATAATGCTTTAAATTCATGTGTTGCCAAAAAGCTTGACCGGAAATCATACCAAAGATAATCAAAGAAGTGACAAGGAGTGTGTCAGAAGAGAAAAGAGAACAATTGCTTGTTAACTTTTTGGAATTTCATTTTATTTTTAACCTAGTATTTTGATGTTTTGAGAGTCAAGTATACTGATACTTCAATCATATTTATGCTATCTTTCCCCTGACTCCTTCCAATCTATGCTACTCTCCTAACATCCTGTGGTATCTTTTTGTTGTTGTTGTTTTAGTAACTCACGTTATTTTATTCTGTGCCTCTCCTATACTCACAGGTTAGGCGCCGTCCACTGAAGCATTGTAGACCTACTGGGAGTCTCACCCTTAAAGAACACTGACTCTACCTTCACCTGGAGTCATTAACTATCATAGTTCATCATCTAGGGTAGGGGGTGCCTGAGCCCCTCTCCTCTCCATGTCCTCATGCTGACTGATCTGGTCTTTTTCAACCACAGCTGCCATGAGCACATGATTGTTGCAGACGTCTGGTGTCTGCAAGACCCTGTTTCATACTGATCCTCTCTGTCTGCTGATCTCACTGACTTTGTGCCCCCTCTTCCAAGACCATCCCTGAGCCTCATGGGAAGAGCCGTGATCTAGATATCCCCTGGGCACTTGCTCTGAAACTTTGACTAGTTGTCAGCCACCTTCAACTGTACAAAGAAGTGTCTTTGATGGATTCAGAGAATAATGTTCCTCCCAGAAGCCATAGGTTGTCAAGCAAAACAGATCGACCAAAACTACCGTCATGTAGGAAGAGGAAAACTCAATTTGTCTGTAGGCAAGTCTGTGGGGCATATTTTCTTTATTACTGATTGATGTTGAGAGTGTGTAGTCTACTGTGGGTGGTACCTGGGCAGATGACCCAAGGCAGTATTAAAAATGCAAGCCTGCTAAGCAAGACACAAGTAGCAAGCCACTGAGCAGCATTCTTCCAGTCTCTTCATCAGTTACTGCCTCCAGGTTCCTCCCTTGATTTACTTCAGTGATAGACAGTGATGGATAAATGTAAGCCAAATAAACCCTTCCCTTCACAAGATACTTTTGGTCATGGTGTTGGTCAAAGTAACAGAAAGTAACTAGAACAGACACTATTGAAGCTAGCCCACAGGGAAGAAATTTCCAGGTCAACGCCAGGAAGTTGATGTCTCAGGGTGACTGACCACTTTCTGGTTGTCCCTCTCCACAGGAAGAAACATATCTGTTACTGTAAATCTGGCCAAGAACTCATAGTTGGGAGCACAGAGGTCCCAGAAGTGATCTATCACTATTGTTCTACTAAGTGGAAATGGTAACACAATTGTAATTTAAAGTCATATTCTATATCCATGGTATAGTGCTTGTTAAGTTTACAAAAATGAAATAATAAAAATACAGTGTGATATTACTTAAACATCTCTTAAAGTGACCTGCACTGACAGTGTTCATATAAAAACATCAAGTGCCATAGAAGTTTTACAGCTTTAATTCAAAATATTGCAAGAATGTCAGTCTTACCATGAGTAAAACAGATTCATCATCATAATTAAACCAAATTCTTTACATACATGTGATGTAAAACTATATTTTCTTTCACTTCTTTGACTCACTAGTTAGCCTCCCTGTACATGCATCCTTGGCCAACTGGGGCTAAAACATTTGTTTTTCCTTTATGCCATCAACACAGATATAGATGTTAACATATTAAAGTTCACATATTTTTATTTCTATTTGATTAAATCTGATTCCAGCTTTAAGGGGGAACTTACAGCTGGAGTTTTTTGTATTTTTATTGATTAAGAAGAGAACTGAGATATTCATCTTTCCTGTTTCCTTTAAGAAACTATAGTCATATTTTTGTCTAACGTCTTTGGTCCTTCCTGTTGCTCAGTCTTGGAAGCAAATCCTTTATCTCCAAGTGTATCATTTTCAAAACCTGTAAATTAAAGAAAACAATTGTAGTTTATTCCTACGGGAGTTACTGTGTGGATTAAGATAATCCTCTGAAGGAAAAGTTTAGTGCAATTTCTGGACCATAACATGCTGTAAGCACAGCTCTGCTGTTTGCATTTATCACATAATAAAATGTGCTGTTGTGGAAGCTCTTCTTCTGAGGATCTTGACCCTTCCAGAAACACAGATATCCATCTCCAGATAAATGCCTCCTTTGAGTTGACGTGTATGGAGTGCTTAGTGATCAACTTTATGCAACTTTGGGGTCTTGTCTTTCTGTTTCAAAGATGTTCAGACTATCTTGCAGCAATGAGTGATTGGTAGTCATGGGAACTTAACAGAGACAAAAAATATGTAAGTCTTCTCACTAAAATCTACTGTGGATTCAGTTATCTCTCTCTCTCTCTCTCTCTCTCTCTCTCTCTCTGTCTCTCTCTCTCTCTCTCTCTCTCTCTCTCTCTCTCTCTCTCTCTCTCTCTCTCTCTCAGGTGTGCCTTGCGTGTCAGGCCTGATATTAAAGGAGTGAGAGTTTTGTGAACCACCTCTAATTAACAAGAGTTTTCTGATCCTTCCATCTTGTAAGAAAAGTGCAACACAGCCAGGATGCTTCTCTGGTGCACACAGGCACCACTATTCAGGCAGGCAAACTAGAGTCAGACTACTAATTGATTTATTGAAAAGATTTTGTTAAACCATTCTGTTACGTTTTTCTAAAACAATTTAATATTCACATGAATATAACATTTATTTTGCTTCCATATTTTACTCTTTTATATATATTTAACTGACTTTTAAACAAAGTTGGAGGCAATTCGAAGCATTTAGTATTTTACATTGATTTACTCATTTGGTCAACATATATTCATTAAAAATTGGCCATGTGCCAGGTTCTGGATCGATAATGTTTGTCACAGCCTGGTTCTCCTGGGCTTCTGGTCCCTGTTGTCCAGCAAATGTACCAGATGTGGATGGGGCATTGGAAAGGAAGGTGGGTTCAGGAAGGGCATCACACTGCTGTGTGTGCTGCTCTTAGGGAAGATCTCTTCAACAGGTGATACTTGCATCAGTCAGGAGAGAAAGTGAAGTTAACCAGGCAATCAGAGGTGTGGGTATTTCTCTCAGCCTGAGAAATGCAGATGGCAAAGTCTTCGACTGCAACAGAGCATGGCCCATGTTGCAAGCAAAGACAGGATGTGTGGCTAGACTTCAGAGGTGAAAGAGACCTCCCACTCCTTTAAAGAGTGTGCATCTTTACAGAGATCACAGGTTTTTGTCAATGACTTTTCAGCATCTAATGAGATGCTCATATGGCTTCTTTTCTTTCGGTTTGTTTATATGATGTATTAAATTGACAGATTTTCATATGTTGAACCATCCCTGCATCTCTGGGATGAAGCCTAATTGATCATGGTGGATGATTTGTTTTGATGTGTTCTTGGATTCGGTTTGCCGTTATTTTATTGAGTATTTTTGCATTAATGTTCATGAGAGAGATTGGTCTGTAATTCTCTTTCTTTGTTCCATCTTTGTGGGTTCTAGTTTCAGGGTGACTGTAGCCTCATAAGAAGAGTTTGGCAATGTTCCTTTTGTTTCTATTGTGTAGAACAATTTGAAGAGTATTGGTATTAGTTCTTTGAAATTCTGGTAGAAATCTGCACTGAAACCATATGGGCTTTTTTGCACAGAAGACTTTTTAACTGCTTCTATTTCCTTAGTGGTTATAGGTCTATTTAAATTTTTTATCTGGTGTTGATTTAAGTTTGGTATGTGGTACCTATCAGAAAATTGTCCATTTTTTTTAGAGGGTGTCTGAGCTGGCCAACCGTGGCAATCAGATTGGTGAATACCCCAATTGTTATCATAGAGCCTTCATCCAGTACCTGATGGAAGCAGATGCAGAGATCCACAATTAAGCACATGGCTGAGCTATGTGAGTCCAGTTGAAGAGAGGGTGGAGGGATTATATGATCAAGGGGGGATCAGGATCATAATGGGGAGACCCACAGAGACAGCTGACCTGAGCTTATGGAAGTTCAGGGACTCTGGACTGGCAGCTGGGGAGCTGGCATGGCACCAATCTAGGCCCTCTGCATGTAGATGACAGTTGTGTAGATTGGTCTTTTGTGGGGCCCCGAGCAGTCTGACCAGGACCTGTCCCTGATGCATGAGATGCATGAGCTGCCTCTTTGAAAACTATCCACTTGGTGTAGGGGGAGGAGCTTGGTCCTGACACAATTTGATATGCCATGCTTTGTGGATTCACAAGGGAGACCTTAACCCATCTGAATGGAGATGGAGGAGGAGTGGATGGGAGGATATAGAAGGGAAGCAGGGGGAGGGAATGGGAAGAGAGAAAGGAGAGGAAACTGTGGTTGATATATAAAATAAAAGAAAGAAAGAAAGAAAGGGAGAGAGAGGGAGGGAGGGAGGGAGGAAGGAAGAAAGAAAGGAAGGAAAGAGAGAGAGAGAGAGAAAGAAAGAAAGAGAGAAAGAAAGAAAGAAAGAAAGAAAAAAAGAAAGAAAGAAAGAAAGAAAGAAAGAAAGAAAGAAAGAAAGAAAGAAAGAAAGAAAGAAAGAAAGAAAGAAAGAAAGAAAGAAAAACGATCTGGAGAGATGGCTCACAGGTTACAAGCACTGGCTGCTCTTCTGGAGTTCCTGAGTTCAATCCCCAGTGACAACATGGTGGCTCACAACCATCTATAATGAGATCTGGTGTCCTCTTCTGGTATGCAGGCATACCTGCAGGCAGAACACTGTATGTATAATAAATAAGTAAACCTTTAAAACAAACAAATAAACAAATGAACACAAGAGGCAAGATTTCTCAGCAGGTAAAGGCACTTGCTAATGACCTGAATCTGATCCCCAGGCACCACATGATGGAAGCAGGGAACTGACTCCCTTTAAGTCGTCCTCTTGCCTTCATGCTGTAAGGTTTATAGGAGAGCAAGACCACCAGGCTACAGTGAGGACAAAGGACAAGATTTTATTGAGCTCTGATGAGAGATGAGAGAGCAGCCCCACCAAGAGGAGGTTGGATTTTTATTGGATGGTTTAGGTTGGGCAGGAGAGTGTCAGGAGAGCACTAACTAGGAAGGGAACTGTTATGAATAAACTGTTGTAAACAGAAATTTCTGTGAGGGAACCTCTGGGCATTGAGATAATTGTCTTAGGTCAGATTCCTGAGACATGCAGAAAGTGCAGTTTTTATCTCCTTGAAGGGGATGGTTCTCTCTTAAGCAGGTACATAACACTTCCTGTGAAGAATGGCATGTATGTGCACATGCACACACTATGTAAATGTAAAAAATTCCATTAATATCCATTTTATGAGGAAGAAATTGGGAACTGTAAATATTCTACTAACTCAATTTTTTAATTGTATCAGCATGGTCCTCATCTTACTGAATAAAATCTGTGTCACTGATGTGGACAGGAAAAAAAAGACCACGGTATTCAGGAGAGAAACTCAAAAGTTTGATATTTTGAATTAGTTTTGATGGAATCATATTGAAAGGTGAAATCATGATGGAGAGAGGGGAGAGACATACAGAGAAATTAAGGGTAGGTTGGAATAACAAGTCAAGTGTGTTCATCGTATTGATTTTTACTCAGTGGAGTTTTTTCATTCATGACTGAGTTTCTACTTCTCAAAAATATTTGGCCCGTGTGTGTGTGTGTGTGTGTGTGTGTGTGTGTGTGTGTTCTAGTTTGTTCATTTGTGTTTGCATGTGGAGGGCAGAATTCAATGTAAATCATCTTTCTCAATCACTTTGTAACTATTTTTCGTGGCAGTGTCTCTCGCTGATGCTGGAGCTCACTCATTTAGACAAACTGCCTGGGTAGATTCACTCCTGTTGCTGCCTCCCAACTGCAGGATTGCTGGGATTGCTGGGATGGCTGGGGTGGCCTGGGTGGCTGGGGTGGCTGGGGTGGCTGGGATGGCTGGGATGGCTGGGATGGCTGGGATGGCTGGGATGGCTGGGATGGCTGGGGTGGTTGGGGTGGCTGGGGTGGCTGGGATGGCTGGGGTGGCTGGGATGGCTAGATGGCTGGGATGGCTGGGGTGGCTGGGATGGCTGGGATGGCTGGGATTCCTGGCATGCACCACTACTCTCAGTATTTACATGGGTGCTGGGGATTTGAACTCAGGTCCTCATGCTTGCCCTGCGAGTGCCTTTCCAGCTATGCCATTACCCAAACCTCTGCTTTCCCATTCAGTTACACTTTTACTCTGTAATACCTGGTTTTCAACATTTTCTTTTTTTTTTTTTTACTGTGCAATGTTTATGAGAAAAAATGTTAAGTTCCGATCCATTCCACTTGCATGTGTGTCCACTGTGCTACTGCTTATAATAGAAGCTTATCTCTTTCTCCCGTAATTATTTGTAATTATTTATTTTATTTTTGAAATCATGATATAATTGTATCATACCCCTTTCTCTCCACAAACTGTCCCATATACACCTTCTTATTAATATAATATGAAATTGCAGTATGTATTTATTTGGAACTGATCAATGCTGTCTTATAACTGTAGCCTTCCTTTCATCAAACACTGAAAATGTTCTAAGAACCACGTGATAGGTTAAGTTTAAGGAGAGGTGTATTCAAACAGGGAATTTTTTATTTCCTTGCCTGCCTGTTCTTAAATGTATCTGAAAGTCCAACATGAGGCATGGAAAGAAGGCTAAGTGGGTAAAATGCTTGTCTTGCAAGTGTAAGGACTGAGGGTCACACCCTCTGTACCCACATAAAAGTGAGGAGGCCTCATGGCCACTTACAATCCCAGAACTTAGAAGATGAGGTCAAGCAATTCTCAGGCCAAGCTAGCTAGTTAGACTAAATGGAATCCATGGTCTCCCCATCAGCCAAAGTCTTTGCCTCAGTAAATGAACTGGAGAGATGACTTCTACATGAATGGAAACAAAAGTGTAGGTGTGCACACATACATATGAACAAACTTATACAAACCTACACACATGTGCACATGGACCTACCTGCAGGTACAGAGTGTGCTTTCATACATGGGGACACTCAGGTACACCTATGTATAAGCCCCCTAAAACAACATAAGAAGACACAGAGGACCTACAACCTCTATCATCTCTATGTACTTTTCCAGTGACTTGGTTAGAATAGGCTGAGCTGTGGCAAGGATAAAGGACACCCTCAGATGCCTTGACTCACACATTGAGAAGTGAGAGGAGGGCTTGAGGGACTTTTGTAATGAAAATCTACATATGTCTTCCCCCTGAGGAGAAATTAAGAATCAACTCACAAACTGTGTTAGTCAAATACTAACACTTAATTCTTTGGCTTGAGTATTTTGAGCTTGGCTGACTCAGTAGAGAATTCAAAGGTCTGATATATATTAGGGATCTGGCTGAGGGGATCCTATCCTTTCTAAAAGCTACAAAGATATATACTGTATACTTAAGCTTTATTTATTTATTTGTTATTTATTTATGTTTCAGAACTGACTGACTTTGGAAAAGGTGTAAAGCTTAACTCCACCTCACCTAAACATTACTGACTGACTCAGACATTGTGTCTCGTGCAGTCAGAATAATTTTGTAATAAACTTCACTTCAGTTAGCATGTAAATGTGTTCTGTGTTGTCTGGAGAGGGTTGAGGATGATTTTAAGGATGAGAAAAGGAATTTAGGGCAGAAAGCTGAGACATTCTGTGGAATGCAGACAGTAATTTTTATTTATTTCCTATTTCAGAGTAAAATGTTGTGTAATTAACAGTAATAAATGAATGTAATATATCCAATCTATGGAATAGGAAATGCATTACACACAACATATGTGGTATAGATCACATAACCTCTCATAGTTTGTGTCTAGGTGCTGTCACTTGCACATGACTCAGTGACTGCCCAGTGAGTCTCAGTGTCTCTGTTGGACCTATTGTGTTCTCTACCCGGGGCAGAATTCTCAGGTCCCCAGAGTCTGACTGGATTAATAATAGCAGCTGTGCAACTTCTACTCAATCTTTTCCATGCATTTGTTTTCTTCAGTTAACCACTTCAATCACATGTGCGTGGTAGCATCCACATAACTTGTGTGGACTGGATCTCAGGGGCACTGCCTTCAAAGGAATAATACTGAGAAGCAATGTGTTCACACAGCTCTTTGGACCTTCAAGGTATCCACAGAAGTGCTTTACAGGATGGCATCTTTTATCTGGTTTTATGGACCAGAGAAACTTTAGTACACTCAATGCTCCATAAGCCCATGAACATCTACTCTCACATCTTTTGTGCATTGTTTTCTCTTTTATTCAGGAAAGATTTTGGGGAAAACCAAACTTGAATGTCTCACTTTATGGAACTGAACGGTTTTTAAATTATTGCTTTAGCTTGCATCCGTTCTGTGAAATGTGTAAGTCTTTTTGATTCAGTAACAAATACTTGGGAAATGGTTTAACTGATTAACTGGAATTATGTTAGTATTGTAAGCACAGCCTTAATTACCCAGGGTCGATGAATTCAGCACTCTTGCTAATTCATTTTGCCCAGGGGGACCCATGTATTTCCCAATACAACCTGCCAATGCAACCCTGCCTTATTTCACTTTAGTAAAATGACGTCCTGATATGTTTTTGTCAATCATCATATTAAAATATTCATTTAAAAAACACTTTCTATGTACAGTTGTTGATGTTAATGGCTAGAAAGTATACAGAATAAAAATGGGAAAACATTGAAAATCCAACACACTGTGCTTTTCACACAAGTATAAATAGTGCAAACACTATGTTCATACAAATACAGATATCTATGTACTATGCCAAAACTTATCTCACAGATAAAAATTAACAAAACTTAAGAATAGAATCAAGACAAATGAATTTTTTAAAGATGTTTCCATTAAGGTATAATTGGCCAAAAAATCAACTGAACATGTAGAAAATATATAGTATATCTAGTTATAAATGTTTTGAAGCCTGTAAAACCATGACTGTTAAGATGATGAATTCCTCCATACCTTAAGACACAGTTTCCCATAACTCAAGTTCTATTTAACTCTTAATGTACTTCAGATGCTACAGAATGGTTTAAATAGATTTAAACATTTTATATATATATATATATATATATGTGTGTGTGTGTGTGTGTGTGTGTGTGTGTGTGTGTGTGTGTGTGTGTAGTCACAAAATACCTGTTCCCCTTTGGACTGTCTTCCTGATCCAATCTCATTACTTCACAGTTTATATATGCTGATACATAGAATGAAGTTCATGCACTTAAAAATCTTAAATGATGTTACTTGAGAATAACTTTAAGCTTAAAGCTTATGGAAACAAAGAAACATAAAACGTAGAATTTCCATATCTGTTCATACCCTTGACCTCCCCTGTGAATAGTGTCTTGCACATCTTACATCTGCTGTAATTGCTGTATTGACACTACTGCACAGTTCATAACTCAAGTCCAGTGTCTATAACAAAGTTCCCTCTTGGTGTACTACCCAATGTAGGTTTGGACAACTGCACAGTGTCATATATCTTTTATTATGCAGTTTGAATAACCAACCCACTCTTCTAAAACAATCTCCTTACTGGTCCATCTCTTTGCCTCAATCAATGTTCATTCAAGATCTTTTTTTACTGATTTGCAGTTGGGTTTTTACAGACTGGTTTATCTTTCTAATTGGGCAAGTAGGTAGACATATCAGACTGACTTCTATCATTTATTAAACTACACTTCATGTCACTGTAGTTCATTCTTCATTAACCAATAATATTTTTACCTGTTTATTCATTATTTACCTGTCAAAAGGAATCTTGGCATTTTCTGAATTAGTTTTATTATGAATAAAGATGTCATAAACACTTGTTTGAGTGTTTTTGTGTAGCAGTGTTTTCAATGCCAAATCATGTAAAATATCAAAGAATGTAGTAATTTGTAGTGGTTTGCTCCATGCATGACCTTGGGCTGAAAGAAGAGGTGGTTCTTGCCTTTATACTTGACCTCTTAAAAGGAGGTAATGACCATTACCTCAGCCATTGGTCTCTTTCCTACCCAAAAGGAAACAAACAAACAAAAAAATCATTAAGTGAACCAAGCCCAGCTTCAGGTGAGCCATCTGAAAAGGCTGGAGTGGCCCAAACAATGTAACATAGATATGATCAGTAAATGCTGAAGACGGCTGGCTCAGAATCAGAAAGAATATCCATTCCTCACTGGCAAGAGAGGAGGCAGAACACAGACTTCTAAAACATGTACCAACAAATCCAGGAGCTCAACTGATTGTAATCCTGAAATGTGGGATTCTTCATAGGACAGTGCTGGTGGGCATACCATTCTTGAGAATAAAAAACACAGAATGACTCCCTTGCCCAGGAAAAGAGAAGCCCATACCATGATGTTCCAGATTGGCCTTTTCTGGATGTCATTGACAATGAACTTAAAAAAACCGTTCCAAAGAAAATGAATAATAGAGCACTGGGTAGAAATAGCTCAAGCAGACAGAGAGGGCCTATTCATGCACTACAGCTGACTAGGAGAAGACACACAACGTGGCAGCAGACTTGAACCTCTTCAAGAAAAACCAGAGAAGGTCCTTGTAACCACAGTAGGAGAGCCAGCCATGAACCAACACATTCCAGGTCCTGTTAGTAGTTGAAGTGTGATGTAGAGTTCCACCATTCCTTACCAAACATCCTGTCACCAAAGTGTAACATCTCAGCAAAGGCATTGAGCCAGCAGTGCAAAAAGGCAAAAAATGAAAGCAACAGTATCTGCACACTTGGCAAGATGGAGTTAATTACACAGGACAAGTGTGGGATGACTCAGCCCCAACAGGTCTGAGGGCCAGTGGGCTCAAATCAGTAATGAGAGCCAACCTGGGTCTGCCTAAGAGCCTTAGCAACAGTAGCTGAGACATGATCAAAGATGACCTGGACCAATGATACTCAATGGACCAATGAGCCATATCATACTAACAGATGCATATTCATCAGACCTTACCCTGGGGCAGGGTAGAGGGTATATAAGACTTCCTCTTCCTGAATAAACTGAGCTTGTTGTTTTCAACATCCTCCCAGAGTCTGTGCCATTGACTCTGTGTCTACTTACCCCTTCCCCCAAAGGTAACAGCACAGAACCCTGCTATAGACAAGAATATGGGCACTGAAGGGCTCTTGTTTGATATTCTGGAACAATGGGACACAGAGTCTCTCAAAGATGTATTATGCATAAAAGAGAGAGCCAAAACCTTGTAAAAAACTGCACAGCAACATCACCCCATCTTCCAAGAATTAGGTTGTGTGATAAGACTGTTTTTATCCTTACATCATTTTAATGTTTTTGTGCTGCTCTGCACACTTGCAATGTGGCTGTTTCCTCTTGTCCCTTCAGAGTGTGCAGCTGTTGTTTTCGATTTTACCTTTGTAGGCAGGCGGTGATCTCACATTCCTATTCTGATTAGTTTCAGACACATTTTCTTTGTCTCATTTGCTGCGTATAAACTTGATCTGATTAAGTGTCGGTCTAGAGCAGTGCTTCTCAACCTTCCTAATGATGTGACTCTTAATTCAGTTCCTCAGGTTGTGGTGACCCCCGCCCATACACAAACCACAAAATCTTTGTTTTTTGCTGCTTTAGAACTGTAATTTCACTACTGTTATGAATCGTAATGTAAATATCTGTTATGCGGCCCCTATGAAATTGTCATTCAATACCCAAAGGGGTCACGACCCACAGGTTGAGAAACACTATTCTAAATTCTTTTTTTTTTTTCTTTATTAAGAATTTTTCTATTCACTCCACATACTATCCACAACCCCCCTCCTCCCTCCTGCCAACCCCCAGCCCTCTTTTCCAAGCCACCTGCATCTCCACATCCCCCAAATCGAGGTCTCCCATGGGGAGTCAGCAGACCCCAGCACATTGAACCTAGGCAGGTCCAAGCCCCTTCCCACTGCACCAAGACTGTGAAAGGTGTTACACCCCAGGCACCAGATTCCAGAAGCCTGTTCATAGACCAGGGACAGATCCTGATGCCCCTGCCTTGGTGCCCCCCAAACAGTTTGAGCCAAACAACTGTCATGTATCCAGAGGGCCTTAAAGGAAAAAAAATTTTATTGAGTTGCTTTTCTTGTAAAGTTGAAGTTTGCTTTGCTTGTTGTAAGTGCCAGTCTTTCATTAGATAAAAAAAAATAGCAATATTATTTTCCCAGTTCAGGCTTTTCATTATTTTAATTGTGTCTTTGTTTGGATTCATTTTGAATTTTGACAAAATCCAATTGACTTGGTATTTTCTATTGCTATGAAGGGACAAAAGACAACTTATTTTTTAAAATCATTTAATTGGGGGCTTGCTTACAGTTTCAGAGGGTGAATCCATGACCATCATGGTAGAGAGTATGGCAAAAGCCAAGCAGCCATAGAACTATAGCTAAGAGCTTATGGCCTTAGCCATAAACATGAGACAGAGAGAGAGGAGAGAGAGACAGACAGACAGACAGAGAGATGTGTGTGTGTGTGTGTGTGTGTCAGAGAGAGAGAGAGAGAGAGAGAGAGAGAGAGAGAGAGAGAGAGAGAGAGAGAGCGCCCTAAATGGGAATGGCATGGGCTTATGAAACCTCAAAAGCTCACCCCTAGTAACATACCTCATGCAACAAGGCCATGCCTCCAAATCCCTCCCAAATAATTCTACCAACTAGAAACTAAGCAGTCAAATGTATAAGCATGTGGGGGCCATTCTCATTCAAACCCCCCCCCAATTTATTGGTACTTTGCTTTAAGAATTGTACTTTTTGTGTTTTATCAAAAACATCACTAAGCCAAAGGAAGCCTAAGTTTTCTGCTCTTTATCCTTCACATATTTGAGAGATTTGCCCTTTATGTCAAGGTTTCCTATCCATTCTGAATGATTTGAAGTTATTTAACTCATTTTATATGTCATTGTCCAAGTGTTTAAGCACCATTTGTTAAGAGCTCTAAGTTCCTCCAGTCCTGCTGGGCCCCATGGTCCCATAGCCACCAATAAAATAATCACTCAGAGGCTTATATTAATTACCAACTGTATGGCCTATGGAAGATTTCTGGCTAGCTAGCTTTTTCATCTTAAATTAACCCATTCTTTTGATCTATATGTTGCCATGCGGCTGTGGCATTACTGGTCTACTGGCATCTTGTTCCTCCTTTGGTGTCTTCCCCACTCTCCTTTCTTCTCCTCTCTCTTCAGCTCAACTGTACTGCTTAACCTTAGTCTGCCTCACATTGGCCAAACAGCTTTATTTATCAGCCAATCAGAGCAGCACATATTCACAACATACAGAAAGATATCTCACAGAAATATTCATTTTTATTAACCTTATTTTATACAAAGGTAATGCTTTATTATTCATCTGTCCATGTGCAATTTATGGTTATGTCATAACTTCTTCCAAAACATCAGGCATAGAACAGGTACATGGAAATGAGTAGTACTTACTCAAGTTTGCTTTTTCTAAAATGATAACACCATTTTACCATCTGCCATGAGGCTATGAGATGCCCAGTTTCTCAGACCACATATCTGGTGGTCAATCTTTCAGTTTGTATTTGCTCTAGTTAGTATTCAGTAACATCTCATTTATTTGCATTTCCCAATTGATTAGATAGTAAACACATTTGGGTATGCTTATTTGCCATGTTGCTTTCTTTGGTAAAGATGTACTGAAATATTTTCTTTTGCTATTATTTTATTGCCTTGTGTTTTCATACACTTATTAGTTAATAAATTTGGAGTTAAAATCCATGAAGAGACATGAAATTTGAAAGTGTCTTATTCCAGAATATGACCTGCAAACCATAGAAATTTATTATCAATTCATATCCACTGTTTTTTGCCCATTTTTTCAGGATTTCTTTGGAACTGTGTCTTGGGTATTTGGTCTTCAAGGGCAGATATTCTATTATCCAACTTGATATTGAAACAGCTGTAGGAATGGTAATTCTGAGGCTTATGAGAATGCTCAGAATTGAAGAGTATGAACTACTCTTGCAGAGGATCTAAGTTCTGTTCTCAGCATCCACATGAGGTACCTCACAACCACTGTAACTCCAGCTCCAGATGATCTGACACCCTCTTCTGGCCTCCTAAGGAACTGTACTCATATGAACCTAGACATAGACTCAATCTCTCTCTTTTTCTCTCTCTACCTCTCACTCACTCATATACACACAATTAACAAAATATTTTAAAATAATAATGCAAATATCTACTTGCTCGAGTTAAAAATAACCCTGGGATTGGAGCCGTATCCACAAACTAAGTCATTTAGTATTACCCCTTTATTAGATAGAGTGGAGTCTATAAAGGATTAAAGAGTTTGTTACAAACTGCGTGCAGATTTTCAGAACTAATAAAAACTGTTTTTTTAATAGGAAATGAGTTATTTTTTGTTTTAAAAAGTAGACAAACCCCATTTACATAGTTCTCATGAAAGACTCTATGATGTCTTGGACTTTGCCTTTGCAATAACATGGAGAGAACTGGAGAGTTATGGACATTTATTTGGGCCATAGCAAAAACAAAGAGTTGCATTGTGTTCAAATGGCTTCATTTAACCAGCTCAGTCTGTGAAAGAGAACTCATCCAATGGCCACAAAAACATTGCACTTTGCATTTGCCTACAACTAACTAGATGCTTGTTGAAGAAAGTCAATGTGTATCTATATCATATCTTTCATTTTCTGTAGATGTATGTATCTTGAAATGTTTAAAGTATGTAAAAATCTAATAACAAACTAACATGTGAAATTGATGATGCATTTATAAACCCTTGTATATTTGAATAGTGAGATTAAACATGTTTTATAGAAGGAGAAAGGTATTGCATGTTTGTTTTGGTTTTTTTTTTGCTATTTAGTTTAAAAACAGATGAATTAAATCCTGTGGAAATGAAATCCAATAAAGTTTAATTGGACTGAGTTGAACTATTGCATGCTAGGGCCATTATACCATCTGTTTCCTCAAAAATGTTCATTTAATTTAGGTTGTTATATTTAAAAAAGCTACAGAAATTAATTCACCCAATGTTTTTCTTCATTAATAATTAAGCATATTTTTCTTAAATAGTATTTCCTTGGACATAAAGGGACAGTACCTATTTTGATTTAGTTACATATCATACAGTAACACATGCTGAATAATAGCACTTTTTTCAGGCTTAAATACTACAACTCTAACTGTAACAACTAAGGAAGAAAAATACAAAATCAAAAATAAGGACAGTTTCCTCAGAAGTTATTCTTTTATCACATAAAATTGCAGAAACAACTCTTGTCTAAAGTATTTAACATAGGCTTATGATCTCATATTCCAGGTTTGTCGTATACATTTTCAGGTGTATGGGATACACAGTCATACATATGTGCAGATACACACACACACACACACACACACACACACACATACATATATGTATGTATAGATAGATGTATGTCCATGTAAATATACATGCTAAAGATGTACAATAGTCTGTAGACACTCACTACTTACATTTGTCAGTGTTGAGCAGTGTTTATCAAAAGCAGCCTCACCTAGGTAGTTTTTAACTTTTGCTGTTATAATTATGTGTTCCAAATGTGTTTGTATGATGTGGGGGTACATGTACAGCCATGTGCATTTAGGGATCTCAAAGCAACTTAGATGAATCTCTTCTCTCCTTGGTCCTTGATGTATATGTCAAGGATCAAAGTGACCTTGGAAGGCTTGGACAGGTACCGTGACCCACAGATCTATCTTGCTGGCCACCACCTACGTACTTTTTTCATAAGACCATTATCATTTTTGGATTACCTCTCAGGCTAAACATTTGATACTGGCTTGAGTTTTAGAATCATATTACTTGGCAATCAATATTCTCAAAACAATGTCAAATGAGTTGTGGTAAGTCTTTAATCTAAAACATGCTTCTTGGATCTTAATTAAACATGCATTTTCTGAATGTGTGGAAATAGAAAAGCCACTGTGCATTTCCTCAGCTGGTCAAGGTAATTGCCAACAGTTTCATCTTCTGGTGTATAACACAACTTAAGTTGGCTTAGTATTTATAAAATGCTTTACATTGTACAGTCGTATACTAGATTCCATATAGATGTCTTTTAAATGACCATTATCAGTTATTGAATCAACTCTTGATATAGGTTCAAGAGAAATGAAGGTTCACCATTGTTTAGTAAATTAAAATGTACTCTACAGGGAAAGATTGAGTGAGAAGCAAAGTGAGCTATGGAAAGGTATTCTGGAAGAGTAGCCTTCAAAGAGCCTGCATCTGTCTCCTTACTGAATTAACTGTGTTTTGAAAATTCTTGTGAACAAATCTCTTTTTAAAATGCCACTATTTTTTTTCTTAGAACAGACCCATGACTGCATACTATGGAAATAAAGCAACAATGTGGAGGCTTGGGAGCTGGGTTTCAGGACTGAGTAGGTTGCCAGCAGACCATCCAAGAGTCAATGATGGAAGGGAAACTAAATTTTTGGTGAAGGCCATTGTGTCAAAAATGCTTATTAGGCGCAAAGCCCAGTGATTAGTGGAGCTTGAATTTTGGAGTTCATGTAAACTGTTAAAGATGAATTCTCAGCCAGATTTTTTTCACAATTTGAAAACAGGTCATGCAAAGCCCATGATGCCGGAAGAAATGTATATGTGGATTGAATCCTAAAAGAATACACAGAGGAACATACTCCTGCATGGATGCACATACACAGATGCACACACAAACACATGTGTACACTTAGACATTCATACACACACATGAAAACACCAGACATACAGAAACATATACACATTCATACACAAAAATACATATGCAAGCATACATACATGCAGACATATGGCTATTAGAAGGACTTACATTACCAATAACATAGCATTTAGATTTAAATAAAATTCTACCCTCAGATAATTCTTTCTTCCATAAGACAGTTTTTGTGGTGACCATGGAGTTGCACTTGTCCATATTTTAATGGCATGTCATCCCTAATCCTCTTTATACAGAGCTGGGAAACTTCACTGAGTTCTCTCTGCAGACATTATTATCTCCTGAATCACTGCCTTGCTCAGCCAAGATCTTTTGAATGTGATGAAGATGCACATTATCTGCCTCCATCCAGAGGATCAATCTGTTTTGCCATAATGGAGATCCCTTCTTAGCTCAGTTAGATCTATGTGGTGACACAGGCACCAGGCATTATTTTTTTCACAGGGCATGTCTACCCAACAAGCACAGGGAAAGCTTTTCAAGGATTTTCTTCCTTTGCAAACTTCTTGATGCTCAGTGTTTTCCAGTTTCTTAATTGTTACTCTATCCCACAATCTTGGTGTCCTGGAAACTTACAATAATAGTGGGAACTTGGATCTGAACCACATGGCTGATTTTCATCAGGCCTTGGCACCTACTGCACTGGGCATCAACATCACTGTTGTGAAATTAGTTTTATAAACATTTTATGTGAAGATGAAGGAGTAACAAACATTAGGTTAGAAAAATGGCTGAGAGTTCAAGCGGGTACAAGGTACCAAGGCTCTGAATCAATAAAACTGATGCTTTACATAGCCAAATAGGAGGAAATGTTAAAAGTACAGTATGTATTGTATGTTTATCTGAGGAAACATGTATAAAGGCCTCCTTCTCAGAGCAAGGTGCATCAAATATTGAATATTTTGAATGTTTACAGTACAAATGTGTTCTCAGACAAATGGATATGTAGAAATATTTAATAAATAAATGATAGGAATAGTGTATGAAGCAAGAGCTACTAAAAGCCAATAAAGATGAAACAAAGAAGATCTATATACTGGCATTTGATGGTATTTCATAACTCAAGTTATAGAAATATGTGTTTTCAAAGGTGTATATATATATATATATGAATTTTATTATAACTCCCTACATATTAAATAAACAGTTGCAAAAACTACCTTAATAGCCACAAATTATACAAAAAGTGTACATAGATTGCTTTTGTTTATACTGATTATCTACATACGGCTTTCAAAATATGGGAGTTAGCATGTGAGGACAAAGAGCAAGAATAGAATACATACTTATAAAAAATACATCATGTTTATAATGAAATGAAGAAGGCAATGGTAGTTGAGGGTTGACCTCACAACAGTGACTGCCATGAAAGGCCCCAATAGACAAGATTCGTTGAGTGAAATTTGAGGTTTCAAATGTACCTTTCTTATTTGTGAATATGGTGACTGGGTTACATGAAGGCATTTTGTCTGGGAGACTCATTAAGCTGTATCCTTGTGATGTAGGACCCTTTCTTCACTTGTACTT
This sequence comes from Peromyscus maniculatus bairdii, assembly GCF_049852395.1. Lineage (NCBI taxonomy): Eukaryota > Metazoa > Chordata > Mammalia > Rodentia > Cricetidae > Peromyscus > Peromyscus maniculatus. Next base: position 15,897,203 of record NC_134872.1, on the reverse strand, counting down.
CATTGCCCTAATAAGTAATGGTAAATATAATCAGAAAGATTACAGGAGAAAAAGAAGTTAGATCATAGAGTATGGAAGAGAAACTATGCCCTGAGTACAGATGGAAAGACAGCATCAAATGGAGGGTCTGACTCAAGCAAGAGCTGTTTGTGACACCGGGGCTTCATGGAGCCACCTCACCACACCAGAGTCATGGATCCTTTGGGGTAATGACTCACTGTAGGCAGATCAGCAACAGCGCTGGGTGTCACTCTTCTCCAGTTAATCCAGAGCTCCGACGCTGAGTACCAGCAAAGATCTAGAAGGGTCTGTCTGTCTTTCCACTCCTCTGGTGACACTGATCAAGCATTAAGCTCCAGATTTGAAAGTTTTCTTGTATAAATTGAACAATTTTCTAATAGGCATTCTATGCTGTTCTTAGGGATGCCATTGCCAACTATCAGTTGGGCCATGATATTCTGAATGCCTATATGAACTTCCCACCTATCACTTTGCATATGGTCATATTTCATTGCTGTTCACTGCTGATAATTGACATGTGATAACACTGGCCCTACTAATCTGTGATGGCACCTCTGTTGTGGTTTCATTCATAGTCATACTTGGCAACTGAGTGAGAAAACATCACTTTCCAGAGACACAGAATTTGCTCTAACACAGAGTAGGGTGATGAAGGGAGGGCATTTAAAGCTGTGTAGGGACTGCAGTGTAACAATTTCTTCCATCTTGGAGAGACACCTATTAAGACGTGGGGTGTTCTAAAGAGAGGTGAAACATTCCACCCTGCAGGAAGGTTCCTTAAGTATCAGTAGGTAGGCAACCAGAAAGCTTCAGGAACTCACTGTAACTGACCAGATTTACTATATCCCTCATTCCCCAAGTTTATGTAAGCTGAAACAACAACTCCTAAGACACTCACAGACTAGCTGAGCTGCCTAGAAGGATCATATACCAGCCAAGCTGCTTGCAAACTGGAAAGGACACTGTCCAACCTGTTGAGCTGCCTGCATGCTGTGCAGATGCTACAGGTTCCCAGCTTTGTGAACTGTCTGTCACCTATGCTGGTGTGAGCTGTCTTTGAGTTATAAATAACCCCCTCACCCAGCTTTCTGTAATTAACCCCAATAAAACTCCATGATTCACCAAACTAGACTTTGGAGCTATCCTCTCTTTCATCTGTGGCAGGCTTTCTATCTAGAGTTAGGAAATGTTAGTTCCCGTCTCCAGGAATGGTGTCACACAACGGGAACTCGGTGGGAAAGTGAGAAAGCAGACAGCATGTAGAAGCCAAGTCCATTGTTGGAGCTTGGTGGGGATGTTTGCAACTAATTGTCCTTGAGGCAAGGGCACTGCTGAATGTTTCATCTCAATTGGCTGGTTGAACAAGGTCTGGAAGCTTCTACAATGTAGGAACTGCAGAAGCAGTGGGTATTCCATCCCATGCCACAATGTAACATCAGGGGAGGTGTAGGTTTTGAAAGCATCCCACCAAATATGCATACACAAAGCAGTGGGCATTTCCCAGCAGTTAGCCCTTTAGCTTATAAATGGCAATGCAGAGAACAGGAAAACCCAATCTTCACTGAGCGATTAGTGTTTCCAAGCAGGGTTTTTTGTTTGTTTGTTTGTTTTCTAATAATAGCAACAGCTGACAAACCAGCCATGGTGTAAATCTGAGTTTTCCTTTGTGTGTGGCTTGTTAACTCCTAAGCATCATACTGCTTTCTATGCAGTCACACACTGTGTTTATGATTAACCCTCCCTTGAACAGAAACATCTTTGCTTTCATTGATTAATAGTTCTGAGTCTGTGGCAGAAGACGAACCACCATGCAGACACTTTAACTTTATATCTCTTTACACATAGATTGAGATTGGGGGGGTCAGGGTGCCAATTGGCACAGAGTCAGAAGCAAGAAAATCCACTGTTGAAACTTTAGGACACAGTCCATGTGATAGCAGTGCATACATGCTGATTAAATATTCTTAAAAACAAAGAACAGATGACCAAAATGTCTGGGGGTGAGGCAAATGTAGAAATGCTCGATAACGTTCTGTGCTGTGGTTTTAGAGAAAGGAGAGATTTTTAAATTGGAATTCAAAACCACTCTCAGGAAGCTGGTTATGGAGAGATCGAGTCACATATGATTGCTCAATGCAAAGTTAAGGGAAGTCCCTTATTTATAATCTTCAGAATCATTTGTGCATCAGTATAACAACTCTATTTTTCAGCACTTAAACATAGACTTGCATATCTTCAAACTAATAAGCACATTTTAAGCAGCAGAGCTATAAAACCCCAGTAACAAAAATGTAAGTGTTGGTGGTTAAAATTAAAAAGAAAAAAAAAACCATTTAGTGACTATGTCTGTTTGACATTCATTAATCTTACATCATGTCTTTTTAAACAAGAATCCTGCTAGTCATTAATGCAATAACAACATGACAGAACTGAAGAGATGCTGTGTAATGTGTGCACAGCCGTCAGGCAGCGAAGGCAGAGTGTCAGCTATTGATTGACTGTTTATTGGGTGCAGTGATTGTTAATGACTCAAGAGAGTACACTCACACAGGGTTTAACCGTTTTCCAGCATGATCGGGTTGTAATTGACAAATACTAAATATATTCAACATGCATACTATGGATTCTAAAGCACATGCACACAGTGAACTTGTTACCACAGCTAAATTAGCATATTCATCATGACACATAGTCACCTCCACGTGTGTGTAAGAGAGACTTAAGGAATGTAAATGAACAATATAATACTACTAATTATGGATTGACCTCTTCAAAAGTTAAAGTCTTCATGGGAGTTTTCTTTTTTTTTTTTTCTTATAAACTGACTATGTTTGCTTTATAAGACATTTTCTCCTAGTCTTTGATTTCACAGAGCTCAAGTTCTGGAAGTGACATTGTCTCTTGGACCACAGCTGCTTGAAAGAGCTGTCTGTTACAAAAATATGACAAAATCTATTTTACTTACACTAAATTTTTCTTGTCACCTCAGTTAATCTGCATCTGAAATCCTTTTCAATAAGCTTCAATTAACAGAGCAAAAAAAAAAAATTCTCCTACACTGAGGCCAGCACACTATAAGTAGAATTTAAGTTTGCATTTGGAATAAGGGTTTTTATCAGAAGATCAAGGGTAGGATTATGACAGCTTGGCACCAGCCATCAAAGGTTAAAAAAGCAACTGATGTCCAATTCAAGCAAAGAGTGATAAGAGATAATTAGTTTCATGATGGTATGTATTATTTTATCCTCTATCTCCTGTAATTCATAGAATTAAATGTAATATCAGCTTTAAGCTTATAGTTAAGCACTGCACAATTTAATTGAAAGTAACTGAGCCACTTCTTTTAAACTCATTGTATTGATGTTTTAAAAACTAATGGAACCATTTTAGATCAATTCTAGAGTTATTAGGTATTTTTAAGTCCTTTGCAATCATATAAAAAAAACTAGTATCTTTGATTTTATCTTTTTGTAGATAATAAATATATTAAATCTGAAAAGATTTCAGCTATGCCATTTCTCTGGACCAATTCTAACAAGGTTTCAATGCCTTGGCCTTGAAGATAAGTAACATCTATACCTATTAACTCTGAAATATATCTAATCAGAAATACATGATGACCCGTATACTCGAATAGCAATTTAACAAATTTTTAAAATCCTAAGTTAAGGAATAATTTGTCATTTGACAATTGTCTGCCTGGGCTCCAACAGTCTTATCTTCATGTCATATCTTTTTTTCTAAAAAAATGTTTTAATGTTAGGTTTTTTAATTTTGCTTTTATTGTTTGGAAATTTTATACACACTTTATTTGAATTTACCCTATTTATGCCTGTCCAGCTGCTCTCCTATCCTTCTAACTACTTTCTCTCCCAACTCCATATTATTGTTGTGGTTTTTTTTTTTTTTTTTCATTTTATACCCACTGAACTCACTTTCTGGTGCCTGTATGTGCATGGGTCCACCGTTTTTCTTATGACATAGACCTTACTGGTCAGATCTAAAGAAGAGGTGTTTGGTTTGTAGAAAGGTTTGCACTGGAAATACAGACTGCTTTCATTCATTTCTGCCTTGTATCTTGATACTCTTTGCTTCTCCACAGTGACTCACCTGCCCACCATCTCTTCTATATACACTGACCACAAGACTGGTTTGTGGCAGTACACCATCGACTTCAAAGCATCTCATTTTGATACTGTCTATTTCTCACATAAAACGGCCATGTCAGACCAGGTATGTAGCTCAGTAGTAGAGTACTTGCCTGGAATGTATAAAGTCCTGGGTTTAATTCCCAGGAGGGTACAGAAAAGAAAGAAGAAAAACACGGCATGCCAGGTTTCCCAGGTAAGAATGAAGCCAAAGTCCATGCTAACAATAATGCTGATGCTTTTTAGTCTCCTGGAAACCTCCTTTAGGGCCTCTTGCTTATCAAAGCATGTCCCTGCAATTCATCATTCCACACTTCTATGGTGTTATCATGTTAACTTTTTCACCTATTAGACTCACAAATATTGAGATTCAAGTGAGTTCCATCTCTCACTCTATTATTTTTGCATCCCTGCCATTTTGTGCCCTCATTTCTATTAATTATGTCACTTAAATTTTATTATAGTCCATGAACTCGGGTAATTTTTCTTGAATGATCTCACATCCTTCCCACTGATCTGTTGATTTCCTACTTTTACTTGCTAAACACCATTCTTACCATAATTCTCCCTTCTGGCACCCACGCAACTTGTTGGAATGCACACCTGCTTCTGTTGCTCAAAACACCTGATGGATCCCAGATTGCTTATTTTTTGAAATCAAGCATTGTGCCTCCCCAGCCCATTTTTCCATTTTAACAGTGGTCATCACTGTGTGTGACTTAATGTCACTCTTAAAATAATTCTATTCCAGTTCAGATCCAAACTGATGGAAATAAGGCAAAGTTTCTTAAGTGATTTATAACATTGACTCAGAAAAGGATGACCATCTCATGCAAAAATCATAAAATGAATTTATATATTTTTGATATAAGATGGTTTTAGACTGGCTGAAACTATCAATAGAATGGGAGTCAGGGGTTTACCTCTATCTCAATTCATCTCTTATCCAGAGAGTGGTTTAAAAAATCTGTGTCTGGAATGTAATCATGACCCAGAAAAGATGCAGAGGTTGCTGGTAGGTGCTGAGTCCTAGTGAAAAGTTAAGGGTTCCCTAGAAAGCTTTGTTCTATTGTCTCATACAGAGGTTATATATATTCTTGCACATGTACAAGAGAATAGAGAACAGAAAATCTTTCAAATTTAGTGGTACTTGAATGTCTATCTCATGATTTATATAAATATGATTTTGATAATATAATGTTTCATATTTCAAATGAAACAAAGGTTTCCTCAAACTGTAGATTATTAATGAAAATATGTATGACACAAATTTTAGTATATTTCAGGGGTGTAAAGATGAGTATGTGTTATCTAATTTATTGTTCTAATTCAAAAATTAGTTGACTGAAAACCAAAAATGTATGGTGGTGACCATAGTAAGGAATGTTTCTAATGGGCAACAAATGACCTAGTTAAACTTCTGAGGATAGTCAGAATTAAAGATAACTCCCTGACCACAGACAAACAAAATTTATAGTGAAGTAAAAAGGCCATCTTTAATTGTTGGGAAGGAGACAATGAATCTCTCAAGACTTCTGTATAGTAGATAATTGAAGAATAGGCCAAGCATCACAGGTCAAGAACAAAACAAATGAGAAGTGGTGTTTTCATGTTTCATATACATAAAGAATCTCAGTTTTCCTAGAGTGCCTAGATAAGTAGAGATCTACTGGGGTAGTAAGAAAAACAGATGTGTCAGCCAAGTAGAAAGTCAGCACAGAAAATCAGCGCTCTTCGCCTACCATCATTAAATGAAAATAGAAAAAGAAAAAAGTCATAATGAAGATGTCAGGTGAATTTGACAAAATAAGATAAAGACCAAGAATGAATTCCAAGTGGGGGAACCAGTGGTTAGGTCAGATTAAAAAACTGTCTGAAGATGATTATTCTGTAGGGTGAGGCCCAAATTTCTACAAAATGAGAAAGAAAATGGATTAGGAAGACCAATAGAGTATATGGGGAAATACATACAAGAGCCAGAGCTGACGAACAGCACAGAAACATCCCATTGAAGCCACCACTAGAGAACGAGTCATAGCCACTGAGCTAACTAAAAACTTCAACTTAGCATCAGACTGTAGGATGAACATACAGAATGAAAGGAAAAACAATGTACACATGAGAATTTTTGATATAACTCTGCCCTGTGGTAATAGTGTGCTACGATATGGCAAAACTGACCGTAATGATTAAATTTCATATTGTTTCAATTTTGTAATTAAAAGGAAAACATCAATTATAAGCGACACATTACTGTGAATGATGCCAATGTGGTTGGAGATGATGGGCGAGGGAGTTTACCATTATTGTCCTTAGATATTTCTGGTAACTGGCTCCTTTTGGCAACAAAGTTCATGATTGAGAAATACTAAATCCAAGGGTAAAATCTGGAGTCACAAACTCCAGTGAGATTTTTAATGTCATTTCAGGAATGGAAATAAGAAGACATTGACTCTCCTTGAAGAGATTAATATGTATTTATTTAATAATTTGTTTCATCAACCTCGTTTTAATCTTATGTTACCCAAGTGTATTAAAGTCATCCCTCTTAGAGGGTAGAGGAGTCAGGGGACAGTATCAAGGGGAAAAATTACAATAAAGTAGCTTGGGCATTGTCTTGGGCATGGGGAAGGTTATAGAATTGGCAGAGAATTAATTTTAATTTAAGATTAACATCACACAAAGGAGGCACAAGTCACACTTCTGAGTAGACATGGCAGCTTAGCGATTCTCTTATCGCTTAGCTGGTTATCACCCATTTGTTTAACAACTGAATTGTAATAGGTCCCTCAAGTGAGGAGAGAAAGTCAGGCAAGAATGTGTACTAATGCCTGATGTGAGGAAAGCAAGCCTGCTGTGAGATAGTCTCATATGACCAGTCATCAAAATATTAGCAGTTAACAATGGCTGGGACTCATCTTCTTTGGTGGTGCAGCCACTGGTAATTTGGTGTGCAACACCTCTGTCATGCTCATTTAAGTAAGGCTGATTATACTCAGTGTGATGCGTGCTCGCGCGCGCGCGCGCGCACACACACACACATACGCACGCACTATGAGAAAGTAGAAGAAGGTGCCTGTGGGAAAGAAAAGGGGTTCACTAGATGGGAGATGGTGACAAGAGAAGTTAATGGGGTGTGAACATGGTAAATATGTGCTATATACATGGATATAAAATTGTCCTAAGGTAATTTATTGATAAAAATATGAGTTGAACCTATTTTTCTGCAAGTCCTGTGATGCTTGGGCATAACCATATTACGTGAATTAAAATAGACTCAAACAGAAATATATATTTTATACCAGTTGTGATTGCTAGGTTGTGTATAGATATATAAAAACATGAATGTATGTATGTATGTATGTATGCATGACCTGAGATTACAAATGAAATTGTCTGTGGGGGACAAAGAAGACTAGTGGGGGGCAGGAAATTGGAGCAGTGAGGGGCATGGATGAAATATGCTCAACACAATATATTCTCATGGGAAAAACTTGTAATAATTACATAAAAATAAGAGATGAAAAAGCAATATTGGGAGGATTCAGGGTTAAAACATAAGAGCAATTGCTATTAAATAATATTGCCTCGAAAGTGTTGATCAATAATCACTTAAACAAAACACCCCCCCCCAAAAAAAAACCCATGTTCTAAAGTGCTTTGAGACTCTCTTGTTGATGTATCAATAGTAAAGGTGAGATATCCTCCAGTCTTTTTCCTCAGTCTCACCTTCTGCTTACCTTGGGGTTCATGATCACACCCTCCCCCTTCCTGTGTCTTTCCCGGGCATCTTGCCCCTTCCTAGGAATGGCCTCTGCCTCTCACCATTGGTACCTCCCTCAGTGGCAGGTGGCAGCCCTCCTGCATTCCTCTATTGTAGAATGAAGCCATCTCAGCCTTTCTTCATCCTTCACTACCAGATTTTCCTACAAGTCTCCCTTTAAACGATGTCCAAGTCGTCACTCTTTTCATGGTAAAACCATCACTATCTCCATAGCTCCACCCCACCCACCCACCCCCACTTCTAAACACACAGTCATTAGACTTCTGTGACTCCAAAATGACATCTGTCAGGGTCATAACACTTCCATCCAGCCAAATCCACAACTTAGTTCTCAGTGGTTAGAAGTCTCTGTCTGCTGTGAATGTGTGGCATGGGACATACTTCACCATTGAACTCAAGGGTTTCAGCGCTCACAGTTGGAAACATTGCCTGCGGGTCCATCATCCTGATACAGAGTTTACAAACTGCGTCCAGCAGGTGGCAGTACTGTGTCACCAGAAAGTCATAGTCTTTTTTTTTCCTTTTATTTTTTTAAATTACTGTATATTAGTTGCACAGAATAATGGTTTCATTGTGACATTTTAACATATACATATTGTGCACCCTGGCAATGTCCTCCCTTGAGTCCTCTCCTTTTATTCACTTCCTGGAATCCCTTTACTCCACCCTGTTACTTTCATGGCTGTCCCCTCCCCCACCCCAGATTCCATGCAGAGGAGGAAGCATGAGCTACTTACTACTTCCTCAGTCCTTCTCAGTCTGGCTGGTTTAACTTAGTGTGATTCCGCAAACCACAGGCGGGGACTTGGAGTCTTGGGCCTTAGTTTCCCTTACCCTTATAACGGGTTTATACTTGCAAGAAGTTCCTGGGAGACAGATGTCTTGCATAAAGGTGTCATTTCTGCTTCTTAGAACTGGGTACCCCACATTTTCTTTATTCCTGTTTTATTTGTGTCCTTTCCATCAGTCCTTCTGCTTCATCTCAGGGTATTTATATAGGGTCATTCTCGATTTCGAGCTTTGGGTATCTCTTCTATATGCCCCCTCCCCATGCTTCCTTTTCTGATGATCACAGTGGTTATCTCTCCTTTAGTCTTCCTGGAAAGACAGGTAGGTAGTCCCCATCCTTACATATCTTTCTCAGATCAGTTCTATAAGTTCCAGGCCCACTTAATATCCAGTGTACATTTTCAAATTAAAATTTCTCAAGTTTGCCTTCATGGCTTCTCCTTGGCCAGGTGGGAAACCTCTGTCACTGGCAAATTTACATGATCTGGATTAAAGTTTAAAATTATCATTCACCCACGTTTTGCTGTATTTCCTTCACCAACATTTAGACAGATTGTTGTCTCAGTCTCCACCTCCCAGTGACAGCCACAGTCCTTAGACTAATCACCAGGTCCTGTGAATTGTTCTGGGTCAAGAGATGGTTCTTTTACAGAACGAGTTCCCTGGGCAGCCTGCATTCTGTGTCCCAGAATGTTGATCTTTCCCCCTCCCCAGGCTTCCAACACCGGAGACAGAATGAATATTTGGTGATAGAAGTTAGCCTTTGTGTGGCTTTTGTTTTGCTCAGGGCTCTCTTGTGCCTCTTTACTGACCTAGAGTGAGGTCAATGTTGCCACTCTAGTGTAATAAATTTTTCTGCACTGGCTACCACTCCATTAAACCAGGAGTGATTTGTCCTCAGAGTCCATGAAGGTTAGTCCTTTTTTTTTTTTTTTTTTTTTCTTTCTTTCTGAAAAGCTGTTTTGCCAGAATTTGTGTAACAGACTCCTGTTTTAGGGGCTGTGGAGATGAAGAATATGCTGTGGTTGTTTTCCAGCCCCCCGTGTGGTTTAACTTCTCCAATCTAACACACTCAAGCTAAACTATGGAATTTGAAGAATGGAGCTCCCCACACAGTACCAGGGACAAGCCCTTGCCTTTCTGTTGGTTTTGCACCAGATCTCCATACTGCTTATAACACTATGAAATGATTCAGAATAATGTCATTCAAGGCTTAGCTCTCCTAATGAGTTACTGCCATACTCAGTATCTCAAATGGGTTTGTTCTTGTTTGACTCAGCCTGAATCAGGCTGTGTTTCTTGCAAGTAAAAGACTCCAAAGAAAAACAAAAAGCAAACAAAGTATAACAAGAAAAAGAACCAAACCACTCTTTAAAATGTGAAGATAGCTAGGCGGTGGTGGCACACGTCTTTAACCCCAGCACTTGGGAGGCAGAGACAGGTGGATCTCTGTGAGTATGAGGCTAGCCTGGGCTACAGAGTGAGTTCTAGGAAAGGCTCCAAAGCTACACAGAGAAACCCTGTCTCAAACAAAACAAAACAAAACAAAACAAAACAAAACAAAAAACAATGTGAAGATACATGAATATTTTAAATGGAACTATTTTGTCCAACAATTTCTCTTCTGGGAGGATACTAAAGACATGATCTATTTTATAAAAATATGATACCAACAAAGTTATTTATCACAGTTCCCTGTGAAAACACTAGCAAAAACCAAATATTCACAAAATGGAAATTCTTAATACCATCATCATAAAAACAACATGAAATACTACGTATTTGGTAATGAAAGAATATTAAATTCATGCCTCTTTCCCTATAGAGTGTGCACAACAATAAAGTAAAAAAAGTATAGAAATATTAAGTGTCAGAGTGTGTTTTGTTTTACAAATTTGCATGTATATAAATGTGCTTGTAAATATGATTTAAAGACCCATTTTAGATATGGAGTAATGCTGCACATTAGTAAGGGAAATGATCATTTACAAGTATGGCAAATAGAAGGAAAGTTGAAACATGGCTAAAGCTGTTATATCCTTTGTTGTGAGAGACCCTGTCATTTATGAATGGATAGTAAGTCACAGAATCAACAGGAGAGAGAGCCTGCTGTCATCTTTGCTGGACTTCTAAACATTGTCTGTCATATCTCTAACATCCTTTATAAAGTAAACTCAGAAAGCTCTGAGATGTCCTAGGTCTAAGACCTGAAGGTCTTCTGACAGCAGTTCTTTCTCAATCCGTATGGTTCCCAAGTTCTCTCTCTCTCTCTCTCTCTCTCTCTCTCTCTCTCTCTCTCTCTCTCTCTCTCTCTCTCTCTCTCTGTAGGTTTGTGTGTTTAGGTGTTTGTGGGTATGTATTATGTAGTTGTGTATGTATAGGTGTGTATATAGGTGTTTGTGCAAGTATGTGTGTAGGTGTGTGTAGGTACATGTAGATGTGTGTATAGTGTGTGTAAGTGTGCATGTGTGTGTATGTGTAGGTGTGTATAGGTATATGTATAGGTGTGTGTGTATGTGTGAATGCAGGGGTGTATGTATGTGTGTACAGGTGTGTGTGGGGGGGTGTTGGAGGGTGGTTGTTACTTGGGCTTCCTTTTTATTCCCATTGTAAATGCTTGAGTATTTAATCATAACTTTATCCCTTGGCCCTGTCATATCTCTGGGTGGCAACCTGTTTGAGAGAATCTGATAGTTGACAAGGTCAAGTTTGAATATCACTGTCCATGACTTCCTATGTCCATAACTCTCAGTTTTCCCTCTAGCCCCTGAGCCCTTTGATGATGGATCTACTGGACACTGCATTTTCTTATTTTTTTAAAACTAAGACTTTTTTATTCATTTTACACACCAACCACAGATCCCCCTCTCATCCCTCCTCCTGCTCCCCCAGTCTTACCCCCCCAGCCCACCCACCCTCCCATCCCCTCCTCCAAAAAGGTAAGACCTCCCATGGAGAGTCAGCAAAGCCTGGTATGTTCAGTTGAGGCAAGTCCAAGCCCCTTCCCCTGCCTCAAGGCTGTGTGAGGTGTCCCACCACAGGTAATGGGCTCCAAAAACCAACTCATGCACCAGGGATAGATCCTGATCCCACTGCTAGGGGCCCCTTAAATAGCCCAAGCTACACAGCTGTCTCCAGTATGCAGAGCCTAGTCCAGTCCCATGTAGTCGCCACAGCAGTTGATCTAAAGTTCATGAGTTCCTACTAGCTTGGTTTAGTTGTATCTGTAAGTTTCCCCATCATGATCTTGATGCCCCTTGCTCCTAGAATCCCTCTTCCCTCTCTTTGACTGCACTTGCTCAACTAGGTTCATAGCAGCATTGTTAATAATAGCCAGAACCTGGAAACCTAGATGCACCTCAACTGGAGAATGAATAAAGAAAATGTGGTACATACACACAATGGAGTACTACTTGACAGTAAAAAAACAATGACATCATGAAATTTACAGGCAAATGGGTGGAACTAGAAAATATCCTGAGTGAGGTAACCCAGACTCAGAAGGACAAACATGGCATGTACTCACTCCAAAGTGGATACTAGATGTAAAGCAAACAATAACCAGACTACAACCCACAGCTCCAGAGAAGCTAGCTAAAAGGAGGATCCTAAGAAGGATGTGTGGATTGCCCTGAGAAGGGGAAATAGATGAGATCTACATGAGCAAATTGGGGGTGAGGGAGGGCAATAGAGGGTAGGGGATAAGGGATGAGAACATGCAGGAACAGGATGGTCGAGCTAGGGGAGGGAAAAAGTGGGAGAACAATAAAAGAGATACCATGATCGAGAGAGATATCATGGGGATAGGGAGAAACCTGGTGCTAGGGAAGTTCCCAGGAATCCACAAGGACGACCCCAGCTAAGACTATTAACAATAGTGGAGAGGGTGCCTGAACTGGCCTACTTCCGTAATCAGATTGATGAATACCATAACTGTCATCATCGAACCTGATCCAGTAACTGATGAAAGCAGATGCAGCCCAGCACTGTATTTTACACATGCCCACTGAAAGACTGAGTGAGGCCTGTGCCCTGAGTCTTAGGAAGTGTTTTTAAACACTGGCTCCTTCACTCTCCCACAAAGGATGGCTGTAGATGTGTTTTGTGATACAAGTGAATTCACCAGGTTAATAGAAGACACTAATTAAAATTCAGAGAAGGCATCAATATGGCACAGGGCCTGAGTTACATGCCTGAGGCCATCAGATGTTTGTGCTCAAGGACACTGGAGTCCACCAGAGGCCATCTTTCTGGTGGATGGAACTCATCAGGCTGATCTAATTCTGCTGTGATCTATATGAGCTAGAGAATCTATATGACCTATGGAAAGTCTGAAGGTCTGATATGGTTCCAGTCGTACGTTAAGGCTTGCCATGTAAATTAAAATTTCAGTCTCCTGGGTAGGTCATTTTTTCTATAATGAAAGAAGGGATAGAATATAGTTTCTCTAAGGAATGGGTTGATGACTTAAGTTTTTCATTAAGCCATGATTTACAACTTCAATTAATAGACAAGTTCCACAAAATCTAAAATGTGTGCTTTTTGATAGAGAACCATGTGTAGCTCATGTTAAATTCATGTTAAATCTGTGTGTTTGCAGTGGGCTGCACTTCAGCCTTAAGAACAAAACAAAACAAAATAAAATCCAGTCATTGGCAGTGACAGGGATGAAGTCAGGGATTACCCTCTTAGACAAACAAAAGAGAACCAATATGTGGCTGGAGGGGTAGCTCAATGGTTAAGACCACATAGTGCTCTTGAAGAAGGATCCAGGTTCAGTTCCTAGGACCCACATTGGGCAGCTTACCCCTGCCTGTAACTCCAACCACAAGGATTTTAGATACCTCTGGCCTCCAAGGCCTCCTGCTCTCATGAGCACATACCCAAACATACAAACCCACATGAACACATAATTACAAATAAAAACAATCTTTAAAAGAAAGAAGACAAATACATTTTTGTGCTCACTTATGGAAACTAAAATGTATACCTCATGGAAGAATAGTGGAGGAAATTATTCTCTAGAGGCCAGTAAGAGCAGGAGGAGGAAGGATGGAGATAACTTGGGTTAAAGGCATCAAAAGACAGGAAGAGTTCATCCTGATTGTCTAGAATAGCACAGCTGGGTTACTACTCATGACAATCTATGATATATTTCAAAATGAAATGAAGAATGAAATCTTCCAACCAAGAAATGACTAAAGTTTGAGGAGATGTAAACCTTGATTGCCACCTGGAACGTAGTGTATCTTACACAACATTTAATGTTATACTGTGTGTACATGTACAATCATGTCCCAATGACTAAGTCTCTGTATTTAGAAACATATATACATACATACACACACACACACACACACACACACACACACACACATATATACATATATATATATACATATATATATACATATATATATACATATATATATATATATGGTTTAAGGACATAGTTGGGGTGTGGACAGAACTTTACTGATGAAAAGAGAAGTTGTGTGAAAAGGTTGATTTATAAATCAGCAAATTTCCCGGTATATTCTATAAAGCAGTTGTGACAGTTGTGTCATGGGTAGTAAGCCTATACTCAGGTTTTTGTCAGCATAACACACACTAGAGTAACTCAGGAAGAGAGACCCCCAACTGAAAACTGCCTCCATCCGACTGGTCTGTGGTTATGTCTGTGGAAGTATTGTTATTGCTGTTGTTGTTTACTTTGTTTGATGTGAAAGGGCCTAGCCCATTGTGGGCAGCAGTCTTCCTGGGAAGTTGGGTAGGCCTGGGGTGTATAAGTAAAGGAACTGAGCAAGCCAATAAACAGTGTTCTTCCACCGCCTCTGGTTTAGGTCCTGTATCAGGTTCTTGCTTGAGTTCCTGGCCTTGCTTCCGTTGGTGACGGACTGTATCCTGTAAGTTAAAATAAACCCTTTCTTTGTCCAATTTGGTTTTGGTCAGTGTTGTATCACACACACACACACACACACACACACACACACACACACACACAAAAAAAAAAAAAAAAAAAAAAAAAAACTAGAATGCCCAGGAGACAGTAAAGCCTCATATTGGTATGAGGTAGACCAAGTTAACATGTGGTTTGGCATATTGATTTTCTCTACTCCCAGTTCCCATTGGTCAGCACGGTGATTCCTAGGCCGTAAGTGGCTCCTCGCAACTTCTGACTACCTACTTTACATTAGTACAGTTTTTTGTCAATGTCTTCAGAAATCCACAGGGACACAAGCATTGACTCTTTTCAGTTTCAGGAAACCATCCTTACACCACTTAAAGCCTCACTTCACATTTATTGGTAAAAAGTAGTGTTTCTCAACTAAGAGTTGTCAAAATTACAGAGCGCGTTGGCTGTGTGCCAATTTTCTACTCCATAAACTTTTTCGTTTTGAGAACACCAACCCATACCTTAGGTGACAACGGTATCAGAAAGAACAAAGAAAAGCAAAAGTGGCCACTTGATAAATTAAAACCCCCTTCTTAGAAACTGCAACCTTGAGAATTTTCCAGAGGCGCTCTGTCTGAAAATCACCATGGAGTATCGTGGCAAGTTCGACCATGGAAACAGGGACACTGAGGAAGAAAGAGGGAAGGACACAAAGAGGGAAGGATGCTTCAGGGGGCGGGCATGGGACACTGAGGAAGAAAGAGGGAAGGACACAAAGAGGGAAGGATGCTTCAGGGGGCGGGCAGGACATCAATGGGCGCAGCCAGGCCTCGACCTCGTCATGACAAATTTGAGCAAAGAAGGTCTTGGGCCTTTTTTTTTTTTTCTGTTTTGTTTTGTTGGTTTTTCGAGACAGGGTTTCTCTGTGTAGCTTTGGAGCCTGTCCTGGAACTCTCTCTGTAGCCCAGGCTGGCCTCGAACTCACAGAGATCCTCCTGCCTCTCCCTCCAGAGTGTTGGCATTAAAGGCATGCGCCACCACCACCCGGCGGTCTTGGGCCTCTTTTGTATCCATGTTTAAAGGCAGTGCTGTAGCTATAAACCCACGTTACTATTGCTGCATCTCTAGTCACCCCTCCTGCTCTGACTCCCTGACGCAGGCTACCTCTTTCCAGGCTGTATCAGAAGGATAGATTTCCAAGCGGTCCATTACATCCGACGACAAGTCATTCTATTCAGTATCGAAAATGGCCTCTGATGCTCTATCGATCAGAGTGCTGTGATTAATTATGTAAATTATCCTCTTCACATTCTTTACCCGGCATCGCCTTTCTTATCCCTGCGAGGGAAAATGTAAATCAGGAGTTAGCCAAGCAAGGCTTTCCGATGGCTCCGTTTGATCTGCTTGCAATACTGTTAACAAGTTTATTTCCCTATTTACATCTTCCTGGAGACAGAGGTGGTTTATGTTTTCCTTATATAAAGCCTATAACTGTTTCAACAGAGTTTGCGCCTCCTAATACATCAGCCTCTGCATATACATGCTTCCTCTTCTCTACACATGAATGTAGACGTCTTATTAGTGTATTACTTTAAAAGCTACAACCCTTCTTTGTGATCTCTACCATGATGATTATAAATGATATATTAACATATTAATCATACCTCTTAAACTTTTAAGAGCCAAGAACAGGACTCAAAGCATCATTTTAATAAGAGAAGAGAGATTTGCCTTCTGGTTCTTGTCACTGTCGAATCCCTGAATGATGGAATGATGTCAAATCCCTGGAACAGTTGCATGCAGTGCAACAATGCTCAGTGCTCAATGCTCAGATAAACATGAATGAACACACACTTATGAATATTTGTGCACATAGTAGCATACCCATAATTCTTCAAAGTTTGACACATCCCTCTCTTTAAACAGTTAAGCTATTTCTCCCCTCCTGAATGGCTATTTCCTTTAAAATGTTAAGATTTTTCTCACTCAAATTCCCTATCACAGAAATGGATAGACTGCCTCTAAGTTTCTGAAATCTCATCACTGAGTTCATGTGCCTTTTATTCTTAAGTGACGTGGTTCAGAGATAAAAGTGCCTAGATACATAGCCAACCTCATGGTTATGTCCAGACAGCACAGTGATGGTGAGAGGGAATTTTCTAGAAAAGGTTGAGAATAGAGTGAGGAAACAAAAGCCAATGGTTTGTGTGACGAAAGGGAAATCTCCAGGTGTTCCTAACAGAAATCTTAATCATCCTGTTCCCTGCCTTTGCTCCTGAATGAGTCCTCCCACCTCATGCTGCCCGGGATCAAGCAAAGGAGTCCCTGGAAGATATAAAAATATGATCAGTGCTCTTCCTAGAGATGGCAATGTAGCACCTTAGTCAGGTTTTAATTATTTTCCTCATCTCTTTTTTCTTCTGCCAAGTTTTACTTCAGTGGTGTTTCCATTTGCATTTTACAAATAAAACCTCTGCAAGTATTTATGTTACTGCAGCAGAACAGTGACAGAAGGTTGCTTTGTGTGCTTGCCAAATAGGGAATAATGACAGAGGCGAAGTTGATCGTGACGGTTCATTATGTGGAGGTGAGGTGGGGTGTTCGTACTATTTTCTTATGTCTGCGTGTTCATGGCTCATATGAATGGGACTGTCCTGCCTCTGGCACTACTTCCTTTCTATTTTGAAACAAGCTACTCTTGAGTTTGTGATACTCTTACCTCAGCCTCCAGAGTTGCTCAGATTAGTGTGAGCCACCATGAAGCCTGCCTCACAAGGTCTTTTCTGCTGTCCTGGCTTTGATGCCCACATACTTCTTCCCTTACTCATCTTTCAAAACACACTCAAGACCAGTCTCCCTGTGAGACTGTCACTAAATCTTATGTTTTTTGTTTTTGTTTTTTTTTTGTTTGGTTGCCAAAGGGTTTTCTGTGTTGTCTGATTCGCCGTCTGCTGTGATGTATAACCTGACATTTCCATCTTTTTTCCTCACCTCTAATGACAATCTCCCAGTTTGACATTTGACATAGATGCACTGGGGGAAAGGAATTTGGGGACAAATGATATGTGATCACTTATAGCAGCTCAGATCCAGTGTGTGCGTGCGTGTGTGTGTGTGTGTGTGTGAAAGTGATGTTTGTTCAAAATACACAGTCATTGGTACATTACATTTTAAAGTGTTTTTAAAAGTGTATAATATATAGTGTATATTTCATATATGTTTAAAAATACATGTATTTTAAATATATGTTCTGATATATTGATACTCCGTGCTTATTCTTACTTGACAAACATGTTAAATCATCATGTTCAAAAGTAAATATTTGTGAAACATTTCCAGTGCTTAATATTTGAAGAGAGGTTCCCTAATTTATCCTCATGAATATAGTTAAATAATCACTGTGTCCAGTAACAAAATCTTAAGGAAAAGAGTGGCAACTACAGTCTCCTGTGGCCACCATTTTTTCTTTGTTATTGAAGTAGACAAGAAATACAAAGTTGAATTACAGATTCTAAGGGAAATATTAAAAAGACAAAATACAGGACAGAAACCAGCACCCAGCATTTATAATTAACATTCATCTCTTTAAATTTTAATAATTACACATATTGCACCATCCCCTCTGTATTCCAACAATGCTAACATTCACATAATGACAATTTCACTCCAAGCCCTAGTCTGATTTTGCTTAAGGGAAATTTCTCTTCTCAGGAAACATCTGCATTCCTCGGCTGGCTGTGCATCCCCCTTGGCTCTGTATCCAAATTCTGTTCACACAGGAAGCTGCTTCCCTCTAATCTGAACACCTGGATCATAATGGAGAATGCTAGTACAATTTTGAGGATTGTTTTTCGTGCCAGTGAGATTGGATGGGAAGAGATACTTAATTTGTACCCTTGAGATGTCTACTATCAGTAAGTAACTGGCTTCCTGGATGCCCGTTAGTGCGGAAGCACAAGGAATCTGGGGAAAAGAAACATCGCATTTCATTCTCTTGATTTTAAAGGCAGGAAAATAAAGTCCCAAGGCCTTTTTTTTATCCTCTTCAGTCGTAGTCATCTTCCTGACATTTCAGTTGAAACTTATTTTCATGCCTGCATCTCCTTATTTCCCCATTGCCTGTAGGGTAAATTGAAATATTCTAACATGATTCCTAAACTCATCTACATGAACCTTTCAAATCGCCTCTGCTGTCACCACAGGATGATTATTCCTCTTAAGGTCAAACTTTCAGAAGTTAACAGGATAAAAACCTATAAGGAACCGCCAGGCAAAGAAGTACACCTCTTTAGACTCAGCCCCTCTGGATGCTCAAGTCCATTATTGAGTGCTCTTCAATTCTATTGGTTCATTCTCTAGCCTTAAAAATAGGTGTCAGTTTTGATTAAATATTTTGAGTGAGTTCACGTATTTCTCCAATGTTAATAAAGCCATATAGGCCATTTGCCTATTATAACTATTGAACCAGGAAATGTCCATTTTAACATCTCCTAAATTTCCATTCTTGAACAGCACATTATGGTCGAGTTCAAGTGGTGTGCTTAAAATTGCACAGAAGTAGGATGACCTGAACTCTGAAGGTTTATATAGGCAATCTTCTCACTGAGGTTAGTTGTACAGGCAAAAATAACAACTTCTTCATATTTCCAACTATTCTAGACACATCCTGACCCACTGAGTTCTGAGACCTGAGGAAGGGTACACTTGGTTGGATATTTGTTCAATATTTGACAGGTTTGTCATAGGTTACAGTTTTCAAAGGGTCCTAACACTCCAGCCTCTTGTACTTCAGATGAAGGGGAAAGAGGGAAATTACACATTGACTTTACATGAAATTTAACCAGAAATCGTCTCTTATACAGTTCACAGATAGTGCTTCAACATTTTTTATAGCAGGACTTGGTTTTGTTCTTAGGAAAACATTTTTATCCCACAATTCACCCTTTTAGATAGTAAGCTAAAAATAAGACTTTAGGTACTGCATTTTAAATAATCAGAATGAGGTGATTAAAGTGTAATTTACATAAAATATTCACTGACATTTAAAAACCTGCCTTTGGGGCTATAGTAGAGTCGTTGAAAGGATGGAAACCAGAATATAAATCTGCCGAAGAGGTATCATTGGCAAGACCATTTCAAATCCCAGACTTCTCTAAGAAGCCTATTTTTTCATTGAGGAAAGAATAATGAGGCTTCGTTTTGTGCTTAAATATAAGTGAAATGATAGCATTTAATGAGCTAGCACCATTAACAGACGGACTATCCAAACATTGGATTTATACTTCATTTATTTCAGTGTGAACAGAAAATTAAATAGAGATTCTGCTTGTCTTCAATTAATGTTCCACTTTAAAACACAAATCATGGCAACAGACAAAGCTTTTAAAAGTTCACCTCAACAAAGGGAAATCACCTGTCATAATTGTGAACATTATTATAAATCCATTTTGTGTTTAATATTGAGAAGATATACTTTTATGACAATCCATCCACAACTTTCCATCTCCAGCCAATTATTCCAAAGTAGTTGTTTCAGCAGTTTTGTTAAGTGACTCCATAGCTACTTAAAAATGTATATATATTTTTATTCCTTTGAAAATTTCCTGCCCATATATAATACTTATTTTTCTATCTTTTCAACTCCTCAGTGCTTCCATCCAATGTCTGTTGGGATGTCACCAGCCCCTCTCCTTTCCAATTTTAATCTATCACCACCATACCTATCATCATCATCATCATCATCATCATCATCATCATCATCATCCCATTGAGTCCAATTTGGGATGACTTGTGCAAATGAGTTTGGGCTCTTCTGTTGAGTCATGGGTAACTTATACCCCCAAGGAGAAGTGAGTTTCTCTCCCTCAGCAACCATGAAATGCAAATATCCCCTAAACATAGGATGGGTCCTGAGGATTCCTTCCTCTCCCTATGCAAGAATTTTGACTGGCTTGATCTTGTACAGGTCTTGTGCAGGAAACAACGGACACTATGAGTTTAAAGATGCATCCATCAAGCCAATGGCCAGAAGACAATTTGCAGATCTCCTCCCCATCTTCTGGTTCTTTTAGACCATCTCCTCCCAGTTTTGAGTGAAGAAAGGTTGATGTATGAACAGGAAATGAATGTTTTAATTTCTGTCCTTTGGATCTTCGGTTTCTATCAGTTCATTTTGGTGTTCGGATTAATGTACTTCAGCCTCTCTGTTCCACTCCTGACTTGGCATGCTGATCATTCTGTGCTAGTGTGCATGAAGTTGCTGTCGGGATTTCATTTTTAGATTGCTTATTACAAGTTTATTATGTGAACTCGGAATGCTAGCTGTTTATCTTGTAGATAAAAACCTTGATTTATAAGTGGATTTCAAGTATATAATGTTGTTATTTGCTAACAGGCATGGCTTAGTTCCTGTCCATTTTTTATTTTTTTATTTTTTAGAGACAGGATTCTCTGGGTAACAGTCCTTGCTGTCCTGGAACTTGCTTTGTAGAGCAGGCTGACCTCTAACTCACAGAGACCTGATTGCCTCTGCATCCCAAGTGCTAGGATTAAAGGTGTATGCCACCACTGCCTGGCAGTTCTTGTCCAAATTTTTTAAATTTTTTCTTCCTTTTACTCTGGCTAGAAGGCTCCTACAATGCCGAACAGATCTTGTGAGATAGACATTCCTGTTTTTTTCCCCTATGGGCTTGTCAATTTTGTTGATATTTAAATTTTTTATTTATTTTTTTAATTTATAAAATTATGTGTTTGTAGTTTTGTGTAGATGAAGGCAGTGTTCTTGGAGGCCAGAAGAGGATATCAGATCTACGGGAGCTAGAGTTATAGGCAGTTGTTGAATCACCTGATATAGATGCCAGAAAGAGAACCTGGGTCCTCTGCAAGAGCAGCAAGTGCTCTTAACCACAGAGCCACCTAGTTCTAGCGTCTCAAGGTAAAACACCAAGACCCCCTGTTGTTCTTCAGTTTTAAAGCAAGCATGTGCAGGGATGCATAGTGCTCTATAGATGTCTAAGCTCCATTTCAAATGGAGCTGCAAGTTTCTCTCTCTGAAAGCATTTTCTGAATGATTGTGATTATTGTGTCATTAGTTATTTGGGAATATGTCACTTAATTTCCAAGTTTGTTGACCAATCCATTCTTCTCACACATCAAATCTGTTGTGGCCCCACTGTCTGTCATTTTGCATCACTCTGTGAATTTTCACTTCAGTCCCTATACTTTCTAATGCCATATTTTTCTTATTTTTATGATTTCGATGTGCTTCCAAATGCTTGCTGAAAGGTCATCATGCTTTATTAAGGCCAGTTTTCCTCAGTTCTTTGAACATACTTAAACTTGCAACCTTAAAGTCGTTTTCTGCTGAATCCAGCCCTGGTCCCTGTCACAGGCCGGACTTGGGTGAGCTTCTTCTCTCCTCCTCATGCCATTTGACTTTTTGGGTCCCTTGACATAGCCCCTGATTTTAGTTCTGCTCAAACTGCTCCTACTTGATTCTGTTTGATGACACCCTGTTGTATCTTTCTGGGCTCTACCCCTCACCAGCCCTTTTTATAGTTTTTCACTTGTGCAATGTTTGGTAACTATTCTAATCAATTCTACTTTCTACCAAAAAGGTAAAGACGTTGTTATTGTTTCCTAGAAGAACAACTTCACTGTGATAGGCCAGTGGTGTGAACTGTGCTCACTTGGACTCTTTCCAGATCAAGTCTACTTATCATGCTACTCATTTGATGCCCATTGACTCACTGCTTTGACCCACAATTTGGCACACACAGAGACTTGTCCTGAGAGAGTCTGACACCTTTAAAGAGAATTGTTGTGTTTTTTGTTGTTGTTGTTGTTTTTGTTTTTGTTTTTTTAACTCAGCATTTGAAATTTGCCTGTACCCTCCAGGTCATTTCTTTGCTTTTCCCAATTCCCTCTGGCTCAAGAGCCGGCATGTGGTTTAGCATCTTTCTCCTATATTCCCTTCAATTCTGGCTTCACTAAAAGCCACGGATTTTTGTTTGAGACAGAGTCTCACTCTGCAGCCTAGGCTACCCTGAATCTCAGAGTCTTCCCGACTCCACTTCTAGAATACTGAGATGCCACGTCTGTACCACATGGTCTAGTGAGAGAAGGAAGCTTCCAAACTCTTGGCCAAACTCTTCTACAATTACCTTGTGAAACAGACAATGGAGCATGCTAAGTGCTGATGTCTCAACATTTTCAGCATAATATCTTAGCCTCAGCTGAACAGTGGGGAGTTCTGTCTGCAAGCTCACTACAAGGAGGCAAGAGGACAGGAATATATCACAGTGCAAACTCTGTGGACTTGCAAAATTCCTACCAACATTTAATAGGTTTTCTCAAATAATGTTTCTTCATGAAGCACATTCTAAGAAATCAAGCACAATCTTTTATTGTTGTTGTTTATTTATTTTCACATCAATACCCATTTCAGGAGGAGACACATTTGTAGAAATTAGGAATGCATTGCTAATGTGGAAGAAAAACTCAGTTATATTAAATAAGTTATATCCTATTTTATAATGGAAAGAAAATGTGATTAACAATTATATAGCATTATAATTTGTATAATTTCAAAATAAGTGGGAAAAGACTCTATTTGATGAGTTCTGTTTTTAATTTTCTTTTTGTTAAAAAACACATGTAGTTCAAGCAAAGAAGTATTGCATGCTTAAAACTTTGAGATGAAATATTTATGCTTATAACTTGTTAGATTTTATGTGTCCTACAGGATTATTTCAGTTCCTATAGAGTTCTTGATTATAGTAAATAATAACTAATTATATAATTATTATCTACTGAAAAAAGTTGATTCAATTGTCAAAAATATTAAATATATAGTACAGATTTAAACTTTGCAAAATTTTTGTGTTTTATAATACTCATTACTTGGATAAATGCAAATTTATTGAAATAGAAGTGAAATCTGGTGAACATACAAATCAAAAGCAGTACTGATGACTCCACTAATTTTAGTGTTTCATCATTCTAAAGAATAATATTTACTATAAAGTATACAAATACTTTTAATATATTTTGAAATTTGTTTTTCATGCACTTGAATGAGCCCAATGTTATTAATTCATTGCAATTGTGAATATGTAAAATGCTAGTTACTTATATTATTTTTGTGCTTATTTTAAATTTTAAATTTGCCTTGTCTGGATATTGAACCTCTCAAATCAATCCCATTTATGTAAAATCAGAAATAGAAATGTGGATTGAACAAATAAACAGCATGAATAAAAACCTCATGATCAACAGCAGAACCTTGTAGGAGTTGCATGGATCCCATAGGGATGGTGCAAATTTTCTCCTGTAGCATAACCTTCATGAATTATATGTCTGGATGCAGTAGGAGATAAAAACTCATTG
Organism: Peromyscus maniculatus bairdii; assembly: GCF_049852395.1. Classification (NCBI taxonomy): domain Eukaryota; kingdom Metazoa; phylum Chordata; class Mammalia; order Rodentia; family Cricetidae; genus Peromyscus; species Peromyscus maniculatus. Next base: position 15,873,178 of record NC_134872.1, on the reverse strand, counting down.
GCTAAGTGATCAGCAGCGTTGAATCAAGAATAAAACCTTCATCCCAGGCCAGCCAGTTGAAGTTACAGCTTTAACCCTGGGAGGAATCTAGACAGAGATTGTGAAAGATGTTTCAAAATGTGTCCTTTAAAATAAGTGATTTTTATGAAATTTAAAAACATTTAGTAAAAATATAGATTAATTTTAGTGACTCCAAATGAACACATTCAGTAAATTTTCTGTGTGTTGCTGTCACTTTCTTTACCTATAATTTAATGAGGTACTTGTCTTAATAATTTATATTAAATGGGACTATTAATTATTAACAGTTGTTGTGAATTAATAATGAGTAAATAATAGAAAAATAAAGAGTCTGTAGTAGATGTTATAATTATATAATTCTTAGGAGCAAAGACGGTGGTTTTGTTATTTCCATTACTTTTGAAGTAATTACTTTAGCATACAAAGGTAATAATTTTTGTAGCGTTTCCACACGTGTCATTACTGCATTCTAATTTGCAGGTTTCATGTGCTGCTCTCCTCCATGTTCTACCCCCTCTGTCTGCTCCCTTCTTTCCCCTACATCCCTCCTGTTCTGCTTTTACATCACATATATTCCATTAACCTCTCCCTTCCTCCCTCCTTTTAGAGCTCTTCCTAGCACCTCTTGATTACTTTCTAGTTTGATGCTCTACACACACACACACACACACACGCGCGCGCGCGCACACACAGAGGTATTAAAACATATTTAATTTTCAGTGCAGGTATTGCATGAGTGGAAACATGCAGTATTTGTCTGAGTCTGATTTATGTTGCTGAGCATAGCATTCCCATCAATTTTCCTGCAACTGTCACTATTTTGCCCATATAAAGTTCTATTCTGTGCATGTATCATATTTTTCTTTACTCATTCACATGCTGATGGACCTCTAACCTGATTTCTTTTTTTGGCTTAGATATTATAATAGCACAGCAGTGATGACTTATTTAGTTAATTAGCTGTATATCGATTAGTTGATACTCTGGCTATTTACTTTTTTAGTTCTTTATTTATATTGAATACTAATCCCATGTTCGATGTGTAGATTGCCATAAACTTAATAGTCCTACTCTCTCAGCCCTATAGGTCTTCACTGATATATTCTGCCTTAAAGTACACATATAATGACAAAATCAAAATTGTAAATTGCAATGAGTTCACACTACTCTTACAAATTTTGACCCAATATTACAGAGTTTTATTCAGTTTCTTAAAGTTTTATTCTGTATGTTTGTCTTTCATTAAAGTGTTTATTTCTAATATTTCTGGCATATTTATTTTCAGATATGATGAAAATAATTGTTTCAAGCACCATGAATATTAATTTTACTTACTGTATCTATATAGTAGTAAATTAAAAAATATTCTACAGTCTTAACACAGAAACAAATGTCATCAAATTATGTTTTCCCAGAATGGGAAAAAATGGAAATCAATTAATTAACAAGCCTGGCTTGTTGATTTCTTAAGTGATAACAGCAATGACAACTTCCCAACACATAGTCCCAGGTCCTTGCAAAGTTTTCAACAAGTATTAAGTTGGTTCTAGAAAAATAAAATCTATAAGAAACTTCTGAGAGAATCTTAATATATATATATTAAAATATATATATATATATATATATATATATATATATATATATATTGTTGCAGACCATGACTTTACTGATTCTTTATGACACTTCCTTTTACAGAGTAAAAAGAGCCCAGTGTAGGTGGTGATATGTAGGTTTGGCCCATGCCACTAGAGTGTATGCATACCATGTAAGCATAGAGGCAATCCCAAGGCTTATATCTACTTTAAGACAATAACTGAGACTCTTAAAATCCCAAAATTAATTGATTTCCATTTTTGAACACCCATTCTAAAGCAGAAGGCTCATAGAACTGCAAGACTGCCTTCACCCCACCCCCCAACGATTGCTTCCAATGAGAGGAGAAGCCTCAATCTGAGATGGGCAGAGGAACTCCAAATCAATGTGAATGACAAGGAGGTTATATGATTATGACATCTGACTTCTATACAATTAAGAAAAAAAAAGAAGAAAGTGAAAGATCTGAGTTTTAAAATATTGTGATTTTGAGAATGTTCACTGAAACTAAAACAATTTTTCTACTCTATTATAAAGGGCTTTAGAACTCATCCATGTCCGCCTATATAGAGTTGAAATGTGTATCAGTTCTCAGTGATAAGTGGCTTTTCCCAAAGGAGTTAATAATAGATTGGATTGGCACCTGGATGTTTGTTTTCAGAGGTTTATTCAAACATCAGGGAGGCTTCAGGTGGTGTTTCTACAGCACAGAACTACAGGACACCTGAGTTTGTGAGTAAAATTACTCCCTCTGTGTTCTTTTTTATTTAGTTAACTAGAGCTTTTTAGACCTTAGGTTTTCATTTCTTGCTTAATATATTTAGAATTAAGCAAACAAAATTCACACAAAATTATAGTAGGTCACACAGTTAAATTTCACACATAACACATATTGTTTCTTTTCTTTCCCTTTGTATAGCCCCTACCTTGTCTGAGGAACACAGAAAGAACATTATAATGAAACAAAAAAAATGAAGTGTCTAACTGTGCAGGATAGTTGCTCTAAATTTCAGGTTTTTTTTCTGACAGAAAGTGATAAAAATTGTTGTAATTTTTGGTTCACTTTGCAATCATGTGACCTTTTCACAACAAAGTAGAGTAGAGAGATTTCACAGGTAGAGGCAATGTTTACATGTTTAATTTTGAGATACAGAACTACAGAGGAGACTTCTTGAAATAGGGAAAATAATTTCAAAGGCCCCCATCCCCACAACTTGCTGAGGTGCCTTTTAAAGTTACTACTTTGTCTGTTTTCCTTCCCATTCAGCTTATTTAAAACAAATCTTTAAATAACCTCTAGAATGAGGAATGTGTGAGCCATCATCATCTTCTCCAGTCGAGCAGAAAATTTTATTTTTGCTTCACTTTGATTTTCTGATCGCTCGGTGGCTTGGTTAGCATTTAAAATCATGCAAAAGTATGCAGACATACGTCAACGAGCCCCACTGCCTCTAAATGTCAAACTGACCTCAGTTATTGAAATCCCAGCTCATTTCATACTGCCCTTTTTTGAGCAGTTTGTGATTGCCACTCAAGAAAGTGCCCATGCATACTGCTCTCCTCAAAATGTAGAAGCCCCAAACCGCTATGTCCTTTGCTGTCCTACTCACTGCATGATCACAAGGGATGGCTGAATCTAGAGTCTTTACCTAGCACAACCAGATGCCTTACAAATAAAATGTCAAAAACCAGGACAAGCCAAAATGTTTCCATTGCAAGAATTTTGTACAGAAGGTTTTTTGGCTTTTTTTTTTTATTAACTGAGTTTTGGCATTTCTTTTGTGTGTAAAATTCCTCCATCCATTCTTCTCCTGAAATGTGAAGAGATAACTATCACAGTGCACTCACCAAGTCTATTTGCAATGGGCCAAAGGACTGTCCCAGTTTACTCCATGATTATTATTATCACTTAGAGTTTGAAATGTTGAAGCTGTCTTTCTAGTTTATAAGCCAAGTCATCCCTTGCCTTTATAATTCTAATTCCTCCCACATTAATGTAAGAAAGATAGAGTGGCTTTGTAAAGTACCAAGTGAAATGGGTAAATTAAATAATCTTCCTGTATAAGGCACATGATCAGGGTCCCTTGAAATGCTTTTACACACTTTATTCATCCACATCCATAATTATCCCATGTAGAAAGTGTGAGCTGAGCCATTTGTAGCAGGAACACATTGTGAGTCTAACCAAATTCACATCTAAATATCAACATGGGTGATGGTACTGGCTACCCTTGGAAAGATGTCATCCAGCAAAAGAAGACCCAAACCACCAAATTCAATGCAAGGATAGTGGATCCAGATGAGTGAGGTAGTATATTTATAGTTAAGAACTATGCTTATGTCTTGGATTTTACAGGAAACAAAAAGTATACCCCCGCCATGGAGAAAGAGCTTTACAACTATGATCCGTTGCAGGCAAATTTCCATGGATGTTGTGACCACAGAACACGAGGCATTGGTTCTCTGGAACTAGCTCAGTGCCATTGGCAGTGAGTTATACCAATGACCATCACAATGGCAGGTGTATTCAAGTGATTTTTGTGAAGCTAGGCTCATCTCTGTAATCCCAGAACTCTCCAGCCTGAGGCAGGAGGGTCATCAAGAGTTTCAGGCCAAGGTGGGCTAATGTAATGACTTTGCCAGCCTGAACTAAAGAATGAGACCTTGTATCAAAAGCAAACAAAAATCCTTAAGTTTTCAAAGTTAACTCTTATTTTGAGTAGATTGTGCCTTCAGTTGTCTCTTGATTTACTTCCCTCCTTCTGAGTTAAACTCTAGGAACTTCTTCCTATATGATGCTTGTGCAGCCTGGATTGTGATTTTTTTTTTCTTTTTCACTCAATGAAATTTGAGTTTTTCCTACTGGCATGTACTCTAGGACCTCATCAACCCAGAAACTTTTAAAGTTGATTTCTAAGTTTGTATATTTTTTTAAACAAATGAATAATTTGAAGAATAAAATAAAAATTTTATTCATAGTTCTGTATATTTTTTCCTGGTGCCGTTCTTTTTTGTTTTAACTCAGGTCCTATAGGTGTTGTTATTTCTCTGTGTTTGTCAATTAAATCTAATATTTTTAATGTGGATGGTTTGGGCTGCAATGAAACTCCTGGATAATGCACCAGGAGTCCATCTTCTCTTTTCCTGTCACCTACAAAAAAAAAGGAAGCTGCCCTGGTCACTGTTATACTGCTGTACATAGACATCATGACCAATATGATGTATAAAGGTAGGCATTTATTTGGGGACTTGTTTACAGTTTCAGAGAGTGAGTCCATAAACATCATGATGGGGAGCATAGTGGCAGGTAGACAGGCATGTTGCTGGAGCAGTAGCTGAGAGTCCATGTCTGATCTTCAAATTATAGACACACAGAGAGAGAAAGACAGAGAGACAGAGATATAGAGACAGAGAGACAGAGACAGAGACAGACAGAGAGAGGACTGGGTGAGACTGCCTGGCATGAGCTTTGAAACCCCAAAGTTCACTCCCAGTGAAGTATCTCTTCCAATGAGGCCACACCTCCTACAACAATATCACAGCTCCTAATTCTTCTCAAAAAAAGTGCCACCAGTTAGGGAGCAAACATTCAAAGATATGAGACTGTGGGGGGCATTTTCATTAAAACCACCATGGAAGTTTTCAACCTTAGCCAAATCCAACACTGATCATACTCCAGAAAGCTCAGAGAATGTTCAGCTTCATTTTGGAAGTGTCTTTTCAGTGACGCAGAACCTGAACATTTCTCTTGTATTTGAGAAATACATTGTCCCTTTGTCTTTCCTGAAAATACATGTTACAAGAGTACAGTGCATGGAGCTCCAAGCCAGAGTCTTTTGTAAGCATTGCACTTGTCTACCTTTCAACTTGTTTGTTCCTCTTCTGTCTGTGCCCTTTAGATGGAACCCCTTCCAGGGAAACATGTCTTTAAAGGCTACATTTCTCATTGTGTTTTTCTTTAAAGAACAAAAACCTACACCAGGAAGTAGCATCTTTCCACAGTTTGCACTCCTGTTCAACCTTTTAGAAAAGCTCTACATCATAGCCAGAGTCTTTGTGCTTCTGGGGCTCACTTCTAGTTGTACTCTGGCTCCCTGGTCACTCTGGCATGGGAAGCTTAGTCTGTATTACTAGGCTGCTCTTGACCCCATCTTAACTCATGCAAGGCTTTAAGATCTTTCAAATTTTAACAATATAGACTTTCTCTGTGAAAATTTCTTGACTTCCAGAAGCTAGTGCTCAATAATCATGTGATATCAAAATTATTATGCTATAGTTTTACAGCTTTATGACCAATTGCCTGCTTCATGGAAAAGCTCTGCATCCTTCCCACAGCACCACAGTGGGCGTGTGGAATGATAAAAGTGCATCTGTTGTTTATTGCCTCTTCTTTAATATGCAGGGCAGACCCTGCATACCGTGAGTATTTATACTGTTTTTGAATCATAAAATAACATTCTCTAGTTCAGGTGGGGGTGGCACACACCTTTAATCCCAGCATTTGGGAGGCAAAGCCAGGCAGATTTCTGTGAGTTCAAGGCTAGCCTGGTCTGTAGAGCGAGATCCAGGACAGGCACCAAAACTACACAGAGAAACCTGGTCTTGAAAAAACCTAAAAAGTAAAATAAAATAAATAATATTCACTTTTTACTGATCCCTAACAATAAAATCTTGGCCTCTAAAGAACAGGAGTTAGGAATCCTCAGAACGTCCTGCTCAAAAGTGGGTGGGAATTTTTTACTCCTATATAAAGAATTATAGACAACCAGGGGGAATTAAGAGAGTAAGAATCAATATTCCCCGGTGAGGAATCGTAAGTGGTCAGCCAAAAACATAAACATAAAGTAAACATTAGATGGAAGAGGACATGAATTAGCAAGATAGTAGGGGTGTATGGAAAGAGCCGGAGGAGGAGAGGGAAGGGTGAAAATGATGTAAATATAGCACTCGTGCATGAAATTCTAAAAACATTTTAAAAATTTAAAAAAAAATAATAAAGTAATGCACTGAGTGTAATTTAAAACAGGGTGACTTTATGCAAATTCTGCCCTACTTATACTGAGGAATATTCATACTTAAGAGAGAAAGGATGAGAAATAAAGATCTTTGCTCCAACAATGAAATTCTAGTCACACATAAATGCACCCACTGAAATCTGTCAACGTGTCTAACATCCTATACTTCATCCAGTCTTTAGCATGCCATGGCAAATTTTCCTTCAGAACTTGCATGTGTTTTTCAATGTTTACACTTTCTCAGTTAACAGAGATATCTGTTAGGGAATAATTTCTAACTATATATCTTTAAAATGGGTTTCATAATTTGGCCACGTACTGAGGGAAGTAACTAGTCCTCTGTGTTTGTGATTGTGATATTACGAACTAAAAGCCAGTATGCACCCAAGTCACTCATAGCTGTCACATGGAATGAGTGTTGGCTTTGCAAGATCTATCCAGCTGTTAAATATGTTTCAAAGCTAAAGAATGTCATCATAATGATGATAAATGTTTCAGCACATATCTCTGCAGGACATGCAAAGGTGCAGATAGCTGAGAATTCACATTTCCATGAGCCCATTATCAGAGAAAATACAAAGTTATCCTTTATATAGTCATTATTTAAAGGAAAACTTAAAAAAAAAAAAAAAAGCTAGCATTGTCACTGACGCAACAGGAGCCGCTCCACACATGGGATGAGCTCTGAGAGACAACGAACACGTCAATTACTTTCGATTTTATGTTCTAGACTTTAGATATGCTGAGTACTGTTGGCACTAAAGAACAATATGTGATCCCCAAAAGAAACTCTTGCCTCTAAGGGACAAGAACACAAGCATAAAATCACAGAAGAGTGACTCCTCTGAGCCCCAAGTATTTTGGGATAGTTGACTGTGAGGAGAAAAACAAACAATAATATTCTCACCCCCAAACTATCATCATTTACCCAATCTACTTTAAAGACGTGAATAATATTGGTGAAATTATTAAGGCCACTCCTTATAGTGTAGTTAAAAGGGAGTTTTATTTTGTGGGGTAACTTACAAGTAAAGGGATAGGTAACAGGGTCTGGGAAAGGTGTAGCGAAGTGCAGTGGTGTTCTCTAGAGAACTCGACTCCATCTACCTCCAGTGTCCAGGGTCCAGGGACCAAGAGACCTGGTGCACCCAGATCTCTGGTCTTCAGGATCCTCTCTTGGCCCCTCCTTGTAGGTGAGACAGGTACTGAAGCCTCAATGGAGGTTGGAACTTCCAGATCAAAGCTGGAATGGCTACCCACTACAGAATAATTAACAATATACTATGTAGTATAATTGAGACCTCAAAAATCCCCAGATCCCCTTTTGACTAAACCAATGTTTTCCATCCCCCAACAGCTATGGGCCTGATTGTCAGTGGTAATTTGAAGGCAAAGCATTTAATTATCTCCCGCTACATAGAATGGAAGACAGAGAGCATGGGAACCGAAAAGTGAAGAAGATTAAGAGACAAGAAACAAGGATGCAAACTACCAGAATTAAGTACTACAAAATATTGTAATATATTTTTAAAATATTTTGTATTGGCTAGGTTTTTATAAAAAAATAATTTGTTTTTCTTAGAACTAAAGTATAGCTATATTTTCCAGTTTTCCTTAATGTCACTCGAGGCCTTAAATACTTAGATATAAACTCCAGCCAAGATAATGTCAACAAAATGGCTCATCTCATCCAGACTGGAGCCCAGGCTTTTTACTGTTGTATTTTAAAAGTGGCCCAAAGGAGTCAAACCATACAACAAGGCCCACATGGGAGGTTTTTGGAGGGGAGGGGAGAGAAGGGGCAGAGGAGAGAGCAAAGGAAGAGAAAGAGACAGGAGGTGGGCAAGGCCCCCCTTTTATAAGGAAACATAGGGAATGCACACAGGGGGTGCTCTCAGTGGCTGCAGCTGAGGATATATCCTGTCAGGACCCTAGGGGTAGGCCAGTACAGATGCCTAAATGCTAACAATTACAACTTCAGATATTCTGTATCTCATGCATGTTTCTTGACTCCAGAATAACAAACACAACCTCTGTGAAAACCTTGAAACAAATTTGCCTCTGAATTTTCACATAGAAATGAATACCTACAAGAGAACAGAAAACAACTCAATTTTTTTGACTTTATGAACACAAAATCAACTTCTGTCAATTTTGAGATATTTTAGGTTATTTTCTCATGCTAGTAAGTGTTAGCTTAATTACTATGTCTCTTGGGGATGTTTTACTTTATGCCCCATCACATATATATCAGAATAACTTAATATCCAAACAGAAGCAACCATCAAAATACAATCTAAATACTTAGCCAATCCTTGTTAATCAGAAATGAAATTACAGATCTCCTTCTATAAATCTCTTTTGGAATATCTTTAGTTACTTCAATAACCTCTTTTCTAAAGGACTATCAAAATTTATGTGTAGAATATATAAGCATATCATTTTTAGAAACTGGCTGTATCCTGAAATCATACCAAGCATAATAAAATTAGCCCTCCTCAAAGCTCACTATCTGCCCAGTTTTCTTAATTCTGAAGTCACATGCACCTTAAAAGTAAAATATGTGTACTAATATCACATGAAGAGCCTTTGAAGCTGTAGGAAATCTCCTGAACGGAGCCACTGTGCAACTGTGTACACACCTCCATAGAAGAGGGGCTAATGCAGTGTGGGTCTGAACCTCACTGTGATAAATACAGAAAGAGAAACCTTATCCTTCTTCTGTTGCTTATGATGGTTAGTGAACCCCTTACCTATACCCAAGAACCATGACAGACCCTTGTGAAGGATAACACATAATTGAATCTCATTTAGAGATTAATACCCCCTACGAAGAGAAAACGAGTAAGAAAATAAGGCCCGTTTTACATGCAAAATGTAAATGCATTTTACAGGAATTCATAAAATGCATTTGTGCAAAGTGTATTTACACAAATACTGACAGTCTGGTTGGCGGGAGGCAAATAGTCATCTGCTGCTTGTAGGTAAGTTGAGAACAGGATGGAGAGTTCTAGTGGAATTACCATTGTGTGGGGAGCCTGGCTTCCGAAACTTCAAGGAATGCAGGGTTAAGTTAAGTCAAGCATGAACGGCTGAGTTCTCCGCTTAAGCAGTTGTGATTGCTGAGCTGCGTTCACAAAAGGCATTACCAGCGTCTTTAGAATGGACAGAATGGGTGCTGTAATCCTGCTATTCTGTTAGAACTTCCCAGGGTAGAAAAAGGAATACGTTAGTTGAAGTGGATTACATTAACTGAGTATGAACCTCAGATAACTTACTTATTTACTGGTAAAAATTGAAACTTTTGTCCCTGACCAGACTTCAGCTGGAAGCAGATTTGTTTGGCTAGTGGAGCAGATGTGCAAGGCTTTGTTTCCTGCCTCAGTGGAAAGGTCCAGCTTGTGCAGACTGCCACTAATATCTCAGGCCACAGTGATATCAAACATTGGCAATTATTTAAGCCTATCCAATACAGCTACCATTTAAAAAGTACACTTGAGTGCAATGTATGACTAGTCATAAAGTATTAGGGATGTGCCTAATGTCATGTGTGAAAACTAAGTTCCAGCCCAAGTATCTTTCCATCTCAGTCCCCAGGACTTCAGTTGCAGACAGTGCTTTCCAAAGCCCTGGTCACTTACAAGTTACAACTGACATTGACATGATGTCCTTTAGATGGTGTGATATAGTTACTATGTACAGGGAAGAGCAGGCCTCGATCTCAGCTCTACCCCCTTACTAACTGTATCTCTTCTAGTAATGGATTTGAGCCTTCTGCATGTCTCCTAATCATTACTGTCAATTATGTGACTGTTGGAAAAAAATGTTTAATGTCACAGTTTTGAACTATGAACATCAAATTGAATGAGATAACATGAACAAATTTACTTGAAGACCCATACATACTTCATAAATACCAGGGGTAAACTGGAGAAAGCCAAGAACCTGACTTAGGGTTTCCATTGCTAGGAAGAGACACCATGGCCATGGGAAACTATTATAAAGGAAAACATTCATTTAGGATTGGCTTATAGTTTAGAGGTATAGCCCATTGTCACGGCAGGAAGCATGGCAGGGACACAGGCAGACATGGTGCTGACGAGGTGGCTGAGAGTTCTACATCTGGATTAGCAGACAGCAGGAAAAGAGTGAGACACTGGGCCTGGCTTGAGCATTTGAAACTTCAAAGCCCACTTCCAACAAGGCCACACCTACTCCAAGAAGGCCATACCTCTTAACAGTTCCACTCTCTATGGGCCTAAGGGGGCCGTTTTCACTCAAACCACCACATCAAGCTACCTTGTTACTAGACACATTAGTAAATTACCCTTCAATCCATTAAATAAAGATCGTCTCAAAGAGTCAGCTGGAAACCATCTCCAAGTTTGCAGATTTGGGCCCTTTAAAGCTTCTTTTGATCTTTTAGATCTGCTGTGTTTATATGCTATTTTCATCAAAATATTAATTATAGTATATGTTTTGTGCACTCTTGCAGGTAACTAAGCCATTTTGTCTGCTAATTAAAGAATAGAAAGAAGTTTTCTGGGTGTGGATATGGATTGCTTTGATTACAGACCATCAAGTATAATAGCATTTCTTTGGGTGACTAAAACGGGACAGGGCTGAAGATCAAATTTGTTGAAACTCCTTAGGAACCTGCGACATTTAGAGTAGAATGAACACTGCTTGAATGTGATGGCCTTTGAATCTCCGAAGTTATTTCTGAAAGGACATACAGAGAATTCCACATGCTTTCTTTTGTTGTTTAACCGACTAGGAACATATAGGACATGGGTGATGGGCATTTGAGGCGTGAAAACCCGGAACTGACACACAAGCACTCTTACAGCTTTGGAAATAATACAGTAAAATAATGACTTTGTACAATGACAGTGAGGAAAATTTACATAAATACAGAAATGTGCTAATGGAACAAAATAATATACTATGCTTTCATAAGCAATTAATAAGTGGTCTGTTTTTTTAATGACACAAAATGATTTTTTGTGCAATAGATTATGATAACCAATTACTTTTTAAATTGCATCCCAATTTTCATTATACAAAATGGATTACAGGGTGAGAACTAAAGGAATGTTCTAGGTAAGAAATATTAAATATGTGATATTAAGATTTGAGGACTATATTTAAACTAATTTATGAGGAACTGGTCATTATCTGGAATGAATGAAAAAGAACAGAATTCTGTTAGTGTAAAAAAAAAGACTGTTAAATGGAAAATAGAAAAAAAATTATCAAAGGTAGAAGAAACAGTAACTCATTCCAGACATTTTCTATGGAGTTACGTCTTCATGATTCTCACGTGCCGTTACTTACAGGCTCATGTTGAGTAATTGATGCAATCGAAAGCAAGGAACTAGGGTGGTGAACAAGGACTGTGCGCTATCTCACAGTGAGCTTTTGCATCTTCCTGGAGGTAACAAAGGAAGCTGAAATGGTCATTGTCATATGAAATGTGTTGGAGACCTCATCATTAACTTATATTTGGCTCAGTATAAGTGCAGGTGTTTACATATGTGACTGTACAGACGTGTGTATGCACACAGTGGCACAAACCAGTGCCATCTCTCAACAACCTCCACAGGACCATCACAGGGTACTTCCTGCTCGACCCAGGGCTCCATCCTCCTCAGATTCCACACATTTTGGTCTTTTCCATGTCTCTGACAATTGAGTGCCCATTCATGATTCATGATAGTTTTACGTTAGTTCCTCGATCCTGGAATATAAGCTATGTCTTCTTGCTACACAAGGTAAACAAGCTGTTTATGAGTCCTCCCAGCACTGGTTGAATGCTAGAATACTATGGGTCAAGAATTTTCAAAATATCACTCAACTCTTTGATATTCTTCCCATTGAGGAGTGTTCATTTCTTCTTAAAATTGTTTTTTCTTCTCTCATACATTACATCCCCACTGCAGTTTCCCCTTTCTTCCCTCTTCCCAGTCCCTCCACTTCCCCTCTTCACCAGATCCATTCCCCCACTTCTCTTCAGAAAAGAGCAGGCTTCCCAGGGACATCCACTAAACACAGCCTAACAAATTATAATAGGCACTGAAGTGACAATCATGGAGCCTGCACAGGTCTGAGCAAGATACTCTACATATATGTTGTTGTTGTGTAGCTAAGTATTCTTGTGGAACTCTATTGTTGGTTGTTTTTACTCATTTGGGGGGCCTGCCACCCAGCTCCCAAATAAATCACACACAGAAGCTTATTCTTAATTATAAATGCCCAGATTTAGCTTGGCTTGTTTCTTGAAAGCTTTTCTTAACTTTTAATTATCCCATCTACATTTTGCCTCTGGGCTTTTTAGTTTTCTTACTTCTGTATGTCTTACTTTCACTCATACTCCGTGGCTGGCTGAATGACTGGCCCCTTCTTCTCTTGATCCTCTTCTTTTTTTCTCTGCCAGATTTCTCCTTCTATATATTCTCTCTGCCTGCCATCCCTGCCTATCCTTTCTCCTGCCTTACTATTGGCTATTCAGTTCTTTATTAGACCACCAGGTGTTTTAGACAGGCAAAGTAACACAGCTTCACAGAGTTAAACAAATGCAACACAAACAAAAGTAACATTCTATAAAAGGACTCCTAACAATGGGAGGAGTGATGTCTCTGACTCTGTGGCCAGCTCTTGGGACCCTTTCCTCCTACTGGGTTGCCTCATCCAGGCTCGATATGAGTGTTCCCTTTTTTTGAATTGAAACTAACCTCAGGAACTTTCTTATCATCTGATCCCAAGCGATGCAACACAACTGAGTCTAAAGGAAGCCGTGACACGTTGTAGGAACACCTGATTATCCTATTTGCATGAAAGCTGTCAGCAAAGCTAGAGTTCACCTTAAGAGTCCAAAGCTCCATGTGAGAAGTCTGCCTTCAGATAATGATACTAGAGATGTCATAGTGTGTGCTCTGGTTTGTAGCTTGACTGAGCTCCAGGCTACAATCTACACAGGTGAGTTTCTTGAAAGACTCGATCAGCTGAAGCTCCACAAGATCTGAGCCTAGCCAGTTTCTGAGGAATTGCTCCTCCAGTAATTCCTAAATAAAATTTTTACAGTTACACAGATCATGGGTGTTTTATGTAGTAAAAATAATCAAATAATAGATATGCAAGTGACTATGTATGTATTGAATACTATGCATATAGGTATAAACTTATATGTGATAAAAATATATGTGATATATTTATATATATATGATTTATATATATATATATATATATCACATACAAATTTATATACATACATACAGATGTGGCCTATTTGTTGACTGGTAGATATACTGTATATGAAATGGAGTTCTTAATATGTGTGCTGATGGGTAACTGCTCTACAAAACTTTTTAAAATGTGCATTATAAAGTACTTATATAACACACTCAATATTGATCCTTTCATCAAAACAAGCTAAAAACCATTTCAATGGCTTTAATATGAAGTACAATTTATAAATGCATGCACTTAATTTCAGAATCTGTTTGAACTAGCCTTGTGATTTTCACCTGTTAAAAGAACTTTACCTCCTAGCTTTGCATGTTTGTTGGGACTACAAAGCATAAATAATGCCAACATTGGAAGATAATCTGATTTTATAATTACAAATATTATTTTTTAGTTTTCACATCAACTCATATTCTAAGACACTCCCCAGAATTATAATAAAATATATGTGCACAAAGGAGTTATATGTCAGTGTGGAAAGCAGTTTTATTTTTAATGGCAGAATAATGCAGAATCATATCTTTCCATCAGATTGACTAAATGAAGAAAATATAGTATGGCTGTTCAGAGATGGATAGTTTCATGTGGAGAAATGAATAGAGAAAAAATAGAATATTCATGTAAAATGTTACAGTATAGATGGATGTTTACTATGTCATAATAAATGATAACCTGTGGAGGCGAAAGTGTCACATGTGGCTTGCTTCTGTGTACAATAAATATCCAGAAATAAGAGCCTATTTATAGACGGTAAAGCATTTCTCTTGTGTAGGCTTATTATATGAAGAAGCAATGACTATGAGTGGTCAGGAGTTTAACTGTGAGTAACACATTTAACTGTGAGTGACACATTTAACTGTGAGTGACACTAATGCTCTGAATGTTTTTTCTTCAGGTTAAGAGGCACCCTCCTTGAGCAACCAGCCAGGGTTTAGATGCCCTGATAAGTGTGACAGAACTCATGTGATCCTAACTTTGAAAAAGGAAGTTTTCAGAACCTATGTAAGTTTTCAGTGACATCATTCTGAATGTATTTAACTCATTAAAAACGTGCTATTTGGGCGAACTGATATTGACATAGAAAACAAATAAATGCAAAATGGAGAAGTAATGGAAAGTTACCTGGTACGATGGAAGCAATTGCAGCAAATGGAGAGTAATGGAAAGGACCTTAAATCCACATCATATCACACGGGGCAGAGGCTGTGGCGGGGCTGGGGGTGGGGGCAGCTTCACTGCTCAGCTATCTTACAGCACACATTCTGAAGGCCTGCAGTGAAAACATAAGACAATGTGATGCAGCCATCTTACAGCACAGAAGGAAACCAGATGCCAGAGTACATCCTGGAAGAAGGGCAAGTCAGAAAACTGATGGGGAGAATGATGTCCTATCTACTGGGTAAAGCAGACACACTAATACTGATACTTCTTCCGGGAGACCAATAGGAACTGCAGTCACTCCGTGAAATGCAGCTCACGCTGTCATTTACCTACTTTCCAGTCGATGGATACATTTTGAAGTCTTTAGAAAGCAATTATAGAATCAGATGCTAAAATGTGGCAGCCAGGCAGGCACTGTGATACATACCTGGATTCTCAGGCTCATCAGAGTCATCTAGGAAGATGTAGACTTTGTGGTCAGCCTGGGTTACAGAGTGCATACTAAACCCCAGGCCAGCCTGGGGTACAGAATGCAAGACTGTCTCAAAACGAGCAAACAACAAAAATGTAATCCATGGGTTAAAAAAATAAAAATTTATGATTGAACTTGCAAGCAGAGTTTATAGCTTTTGTAAACACTGGTAAATATCACACTAACAAACTCTGATTTAAAGGAAAAATAGCAGGTTAACTGAATTGTTTTATTTTCTAAGTTTCATGATTAATTAGCCAATTAAAAACAATGAACTCAGCAATTGCAGTAATAAAATATCTTTCAGGAGGGAATTCTGGCGAACAGTTGTCTTTTATAAATCATGCTTTATTTATTTATTTTTTTTCTGACATGATTCAATCCTTCAATTCATGGGAACTGAAGCATCAACTTTATTTACTGTTTCTGTTTTTTTCAAAACTGGAATCAAACCCAAGGCTTTCCATTCTCTGCCACTGTAACTTCACCCCCCAAAATTTATATTAATTGAAGTTAATATTCTTCCATATCTCTGGATAAGCATTGAATCCTATTAATTTATTCAGTCAGGGACACATGTGTGACTGGAGTGTATTAGTTATGTTCAGAAATATTCACATTTTAGTTAACCTCCTTTTTGTTTATCATGTCTTCTTTGAAGACAGTTATGCACTTCCTGCTTCTATTCCACATTCTGCCATGAGCTACATCTAAACACGATGCTCCTGGGAAAAAGCAAAGCTTATTTATGAAATAAATGCAGCTCCTTGAGCAGCACACATGTGGAAGTCCTGGCTATGGTTTGTAGAGTAGATTTTCTCTCTGGAAATACAGTAAAATCTGAGTATTCAACTGAATGGTAAGAATGTGTATATATATATATATATATATATGTGTGTGTGTGTGTGTGTGTGTGTGTGTGTGTGTGTGTGTATTCATTGGTGACCATTAGAAAGCCAGAGGCTTTTTAGGTGAAGTATCATTTCACTAACACTCTGCCATTTAGTCTTCCAAGCAATCTTTCAGAAGTGATTTTTTTCAAATCAGTTTGAATTAAAAAGAAATTTTCTTTTCTTGCACTTTTGAAATTAGTTCCTCCCACACAGGAATAGAGAAAAAAATGTTGGAGAACTCTGCATGTAAGGTCACAGTCCACCATTTCCATACAGCTCTGTGAGTTTGGTGCAAAAATGGAGGATTCCCTTTCTCGACCAGACTCCTCTTCTCACAGAGCTCCCTGCAAATGCTGCATGACTCAGCACATAAGTTTCTATCCCCTTCTTCCCCTGCTCTCATTAACATTTGTCTGTCCTCTCTTGGGTCCACATATGCAAATGAGGTGCATTTCCTCCCCTCCCTCCTGACAGGAGATATATAAACTAGCCCCTTGGCTTCACTAAGGGAGCTGTCTCACTGAAGCTAATTCCCTGAAGCTTATGGCCATCGGGAACCCTGCTTGCTGCTTCTGCTCCCTTTGCTCTCCTGGGCCTGTGGCCAATAACCCCCCACCCCCCACCCCACCCCACCCGCGCCACCTCCCCCCGCCCCAGGGAAAAGGGAGACACATAAAAAAAAATCTCACTAATGGCTTAAGTTTCCAGCTAGAATGTGAGGGACCCTGAGTTGGCCTAAACGCTGAGCAGTGAGTATTGTCCAAAAAAAAAAACATAGTGCTAAAGAGGAGAGCTATTCTTTGTCACCTGTGAAATGCAATTAAACACACACACACACACACACACACACACACACACACACACACACACACACACACCAGTGGCATTTCTGAAGTCACAGATCAGTAACTGGAATGTTCAATGATATCTGTGTTCATGGTAGGATGCAATCCTAATGTCTCAGCACCAGGCACATTCAGTTCTCCTTTGCAATAGTGTGATGAGTTACTCTCAACCCGTCATAGAGCAGTACCTGGTTCCTTGGCAGTTGTGTGGTCATTGTCTTCCCAGACCCCATACAGATTTCTAAAGTGCCTTCCATCACAGCTCTTTCATTTTCTGTTTCTTGTTCAAAAATCCCTCCCCTGCTTGTTGGCATCAGAGAGCTGCAATCTCTTACTGTTTCATTCCACTAGATTACTAGGTTCTGGCTGAACTCATTTCTATGAGATGGAGTCAACAAGAATCTGCAATCAAATGTTGTGATTATCTTGGGGTCACCTTGTGACACCCCATTCTCTCTGTGGCCTCTGTACTTTAGTCTCTGATGTCCCAATCAGAAAATAGCTTTCCCAGGTTCATACTTATTTCTGATAGGACACCCCACCTGATACTGTTATTCCACTGCACATAGAAACATGAAACCCATGAGTATTTTTTAATTGAAGTTACTCCTCCACCAGTGTCCACACTTGAAATGAAAATGTGAAAATATCTTATTTACATAGACAAATAAAGAACTTTTAGGCTTAATTATTTTGTGCAATATATAATTAGCTTTTATTTCATTAGAAGAAACATTTTGAGAAAACCAGAGTGAAAATGTAGAGCCAATATTAATTAAGATCCTTCAGTGTGTGGTCATAATTGGGGAAATGTAATGTTTGTTACCTTAATCTACTTGAAAGAATATATGCAAAATAATAATGTTTATTCACAATTGTTTTAATATTTTATTTTTAAAATTGCATCTCTGTCTTCTCCTTTACATCCTTATTTATTAATAGATTGTGTCAGGACCAAAGTCACCTATTTATATTATTCGTGAACATTTATCATGCTTTCTGAGTTGGAATGGACACTGTGAGAGTTATGTACTCCTCCTGCACGGAAAACAGAACAAAGGTCAGTGATCAGCCATTTATTGGAGGACTTAATTAAAAGCAGGGCAACCAGACATTACACCTCTTCTTTGCATGAGATCATTTCATAATCATCGTTAAGTAGCCAGGGTCAAAGGTTATCTATTTTCCTGCTCTTTTTCCAGTCATAAAGCCTCAACTTTAGTACTAAATAACGTATTCAGATACCTTTCTTTGTTATTCACAATCTGAGAGTTATACTTTTAAAATAAGATTTCTACCACATTTACTTACTTTTCCTAAAAATTTTTAATGAGATATTTTAGTTGGGTACATCTGATTCCACTGAGTCTCTGAATTTTATGCTCGTGTCCCAGTATTCAAGCAATGGCTTGAAAATTTACATCAAATACTTATTATTGTGACTTATGCATCATCATTAACACAAAAGGTTGCTCTTTGGGGTGTCAAAGCTACTGACATAAATAGAATGCTGCATACTTATAAGTTTATTGCACAAACCAGAATTTTAAGATGTTATTGTTAATGTGAAATTTAGGATGGTCAAAAAGTAGGTGCTGTTCAGTTGATTTACAAATGAGCATCATAAGACATAAAACATTTCAACGAAGTAGACCTCTTATCTGAATCATACTAAAATGTTGTTTGAAAATACCTATGAAATATTTATCAAGTTTGCCTACTTCTCTTTTATGTAGCATTTATAGATATTCCCACCCCATTTCTTCTACAAAACATCTCATGCAGCATATTTTAATGACAAAAATTGTCATGGCTTTATCCTTTTGATCTGTTGTCAGAAGCCTCTAGAAGCCTGTGGAAAGCAAATCCCACAATGAAATTTGACCACAGGAAATAGTCAAAGTGACAATCAACTTTTATTTTCCACATAAAATTTAAAATATAAAACATCAACACAAAATTTTACTTAGAATTATTTATTGAAGCAAGAGTATTTAAAGACCACTAATCTAATACACAGCTTTATATACTGTATGCTTTTATTGATTGAATGATCACATTGAATATTCATGGGCCTGACATACATTATATGGAATACATAGGAATGTGGCACAGGTCAGGAATGATAAGGAAGATGAGCAGATTATAACAATGATATTCATAAAAATGATAGATAAATATATATATATTTATCTTTATCTATCATTTTTATGAGTATCATTGTTGTAATAATATTATATATGTTGTAATAATATTATATATATTATATGTTATATATTCAGAGCCCATGAGAAGCAGAGACAAAGCTAAACAAATACATTTATAATATTTTTATACGATCATTTCATGTGTATGGATATTTTGTCAACATGTATGCCTGTTCACCCATACATGACTGGTGCCCTTAGAGGTCAGAAAGGGGCACTAGATCCCCTGGAACTGGAAAGAAAAAAATGATTACGAGGCTCTATGTTGCAACTGGGAATCCAACCAAGGTCCTCTGGGAGAGCAGCCAGTGCTCCTAACTCCTGAGCCATCTGTCTACCACCTAAACAAAACATGTCTAAAAGAAAAATACATGCCTGGGGATGGATCATGAAGGAGCTGTATAAATGTTTTCATAACATGGAAAGATGGTAGGTAATGAGGGAATCAAAAGGTGTTAAATATAACAGAATCTTGCACCGTGATATATACGTGTGTGAAGCTTCCAAGGAACAAACGTACTCAACAAAAGGAAACAATAAATAAATTGCAGAAGTAGATACCTATAAAAGGGTGTTTGAAGATAGTTTAACTTCTTAATAACATACAGTTTGAAAATGAAGAGTATACGAGGGGTAAGTCTCTGTTCAAATGGTGTCACTAAAAGACAGAGAACATGAGACGCTCCTACGGCTATTTGGGCAGACCTGAGTCTCTGGAACACTAGACGACTCATAATGAAGTCCCAGCTAACTGGAGACCTTCTAATTTTGTGCCAAAGCCTAGGGTGTTGTCTGGTTCCCGCCCGTTGTCTGCAGTCACACTGCCTGGACATACTGCCCCCCCCCCACACACACACATAATGCGGATTGCCTATCATTTAGACTCATTGGACAGTAACTTAATATGACCTTAGCTGATTGGATAATGTATGCATATATCCCATTGAACATACACATCGAACCAGATCTGTACCTCGAGGCTGGTCTCTGGAGTCTGCTTCCCAGGAAACTTGTCATGACTCAGTCTCCCTCACCTCGCCCCCACTGAGCAGCCAGTGAGAGAGAAGACCCCCACAAGTATAGAATAAATCGCGGAAAGAAGTGTCCTTTCATTGCATGAGGGTTTAGAATGCTAGAGTCTGGAGTAAGAACATTTAAGAGTACTAGCGTTAGAGTTGCTTTCCCTCTTACCGTTTTTTGTGGATTCTTCTTTTGAAGTGGAACTCTTACCGAGGGAAACTTGTGGCATTGTAGGGTGTGGAGAAAGATGAAGTTTGATGGTTGCTGCTGAAGAGGATGTGTGGTTCAGTTAGTAGAGTCCTTGCCTGGCATACAGGAAGGCCTGGGTTCAGTCCCCACCATTGTCTAAGCCAGGCAGGGAGCCCCACACCTCTCATCTCTACACATGGGTAGTGGAAGCAGAAAGATGAAAAGTCTCATGCCATATTCTGCTGCATACTGTGTTTGGGGTCTGCCTAGACTATGTGAGACCCTGACTCAGTAACAACAACATCCAAGGAGAAAGGGAGAGCTTTGAAATTTTAAATATTGCTCACAGAAAAAATTAGCATTATTATGGCATTTCTTTCAACATGTAATATAGCTAAAATCTTTACAGACAGAAAAAAATCAATTTTACCCATTTCTTGTAAAAAAAAATTTGTATTTAAAATTTTAGGAAGTGTCAAAATCAATTGTTTAGCAAAGTGATTCAACCAGGGAAGACAGTTCATAGGTGAGTCTTTAAGATGTTTAGCAAATATTAAAATATCATATTAGCTGAAATATTTGATTCTAAATGACACCTTTTTGCTGGCAAAAGGAAGAAATTATAAAGAAATGCACTTTTAAGAGTTTTATGTAAATTTGTTTATTACTGAATTTTATTATAATCTGAAATTCTAGAATGTGAAATCAATTTGTCTCACTTTTGTAGAAGCTTATTAGCTAATTGAAGCATTTGATACAGAGAGTGAGAGTTCTGAAATGCTAAGTGATTTTACTGCAGCTCAAATGGGCATGCACAACCAAGACCACCTTGTAATGTCATAGGTAATCTGGAATTAACCTTTTTCACTTTGTTTTAGAAAAAATATAATGATAAAAACAACTACATAATTTTTACTTAAAATTGAGGTGATCATGGTGAAGCATTTTGCTGTATATCATAGACAAACATCTACGAGTGTTTTTCCTGTCAAAATGGTCACATCAGACAAAAATATACATGTTGCTATAGCAACTGATTGGAAAATTTAAACCAAATATGGTTTAAATACATAGAGTAAACTTCTTAGTTGTAGTTGAGTTTTTGTTTGTTTGTTTGTTTTTGTTTTTGAGACAGGGTTTCTCTGTGTAGCTTTGTGCCTTTCCTGGAACTTGCTTTGTAGACCAGGCTGGCCTCGAACTCACAGAGATCCGCCTGGCTCTGGCTCCCAAGTGTTGGGATTAAAGGTGTGTGCCCCCACCACCCAGCAGTATTTGAGTTTTAAGACATAAGTTTTGCACTACCATGGGTTTTCAAAATACTGTGCCCTTTTATTCTGGTTTTGATAACATCCCTATTTGAGATTTACCTGTCTGTCGGCCATCGACACAAGTGTCTTAGTCATTGTTTTATTGCTGTGAAGAGACACCATGACCACGGGACTCTTATAAAAGAAAACATTTGATTGGTTAATTGGGGCTGGTTTACAGATTCAGGACTGGAAGCATGGCAGCATGTAGGCAGCCAAGGTGCTGAAGAGGTAGCTGTTGTGAGTGCTACATATGGATTGGCAGACAGCAGGGAGACAATGGGCCTGGATTAGGCATTTCAAAACCCATAGTCCATCCCCAGTGATACACTTCTTTTAACAAGGCCACAGCTATTCCAACAAGGCCATACTTCCTAATCCCTGTCAAGAAGTACCACTCCTTAATGACCAAGTATTCAAATTTATGAACCTATGGGGGCCATTCTTATTCAGACCACCACTTTCCACTTCCTGGTCCCCATAGGCTTGTAGCCATATCATAATGCAAAAATGCATTCAGTCCAACTTCAAAAGCCCTTATAGTCTATAACAGTCTCAATACTGTTTATAAATTCAAAGTCTCTTCTGTGACTCAAGGCAATCTCTTAATTGTAACCCTGTAAAATCAAAATCAAAAGGTAGATCACATACTTCCAACATGCAATGGCGGCACAGAACATATATTATCATTCCAAAAATGAGGGAAGGGAGATAGTGAGGAAATATTTGACCAAATGAAGACCTACAACCAGCAGAGCCAATTCCAAATTCTGCATCTCCATGTCTGATGACAAAACACTCATCAGATCTCAACTCTGTTCATAGTTGCTGACTGCAGCACACTTTTCTCTCTTGGGTTGGTTCCACATCCTGTGAGCAGCCTTCCTTAGCAGGTATCTCACGACTCTAGCATCTCCATTACCTTGGGGTCACCAATGAAATTCAAGCTTCACTTTCACAGCCTCATATAATAGGTTTTCTAGGCTTCCGTGTCGGGACACTCTTGACACATGCTTGGCCTCAGCAGCTTTCCTTAGCCATAGAGGAAGATTCCACAACCCCTTTCTTGTATTCTTGACTCTAAATCCAGAACCACATGGATGAATCTGCTAAGTTCTTCTGCTTGCTGGAGCAGAAATATGGCTCCCCTCATCCAAATACATTTTACTGGCTTTCTGTTTTTTTTTTTTAATCCTTCATCTCTGTATATTTTTCCTATAAATTCCAGCAGTGAATTTTGCCCTAATACGAATCTTTAATGTCAATATATAGAGTGTGATGCTGAACTGTCTGAATGAGTTGCTAGTTCCAACATAAATATCCAAAGGGAAACAAAACATTAGTTATTTACACCAGGGGAAAGGGTTACATCTTAAATATGCATCTCGTTATCTTCAGAGGAGAACGTGGAACTTGGTCAGCATTTGGAAGCTTCTGCTTGCCTGACTCTTGGGAATCCTTATTCTTCTCCAACGGGAGGTGGTGGCTCACACAGCTTGTACAGCCTTGGAGCTGATTGAGGAGTCCGGTCTCTAATTATTCAATTATTTCCTTCACTGCCTAAACTTGACTGTGTGGGAACTCATTCTGTAGATTAGGCTGGCCTTGAACTGCCTCTGCCTCTAGAATGCTTGGACCAAAGGCATAAACTACTGGACATGGCTTTAATCTTTTCGTTAGTTCTTTTTCACAAGTTGGAAGCCTAGATGGGTAGGGGCTTGTCCTTAGGTCACCACTCCCTTTATTTCATTTAAGCGTTTCTTTAAGCTTTTTGTCTCCTTGAGCACCGGACTTAGCTCCATTACACTTCCTGGTGTCCCTTTTCTCCTCAAACTGTACATTTTCTTTTTCTTGCTCAGCTTGCTCCTTTTCATTATAGATCTTCATAAGAGTAGCAACAGATAACCATAAGACACAGTCAATACCAGGCTGTTTTGAAATCTTCTCTGCCAAAGCCATTAATCCAAAACTCTTCAATTTAGCCTCAGATAGACTTTTTGGACAAGGGCAAAATGCACCCACATTCTTTCCCAAAATATCATAAGAATGATCTCTAGGCCACTTATTAATATTATTCTCTGAAACCTGAGCTTTGCCATCATAATCTACATTTCCCACAGCACCACTGTCTTCCATACTCCTTCTAGTAAGTCCCATTAAGGCCCATTTAAAGTATTCAACTCTTTTTTTTTTTTTTTTTTCTAATCCAAAGTCCCAAAGTCCACACTCCACTAACAAGAAACCTGATCAGGCCTGTTACAAACATACCCCAGTCTCTGGTACCAACTTCTGTCTTAGTCAAAGTTCTTTTGCTCTGAAGAGAGATCATGACCACAGCCACTTTTAAAAGGGAAAGTATTTAATTGGGCCTGGCTTACATTTTCAGAGGCTTAGTCCATTATCATCACGGTTGGAAGCATGGCAGCAGGCAGTCAGATATAGTGCTGGAAAGGGCCTGAGAGTTCTACCTCCTGATCTGCAGGTAGCAGGAAGAGAGAGAGACTCTGGTCCTGGATTGAGCATTTGAAACCAAAGTCCACCTCTAATGACACACTTCCTTCAACAAGTCCACGCCTACTCCATCAAGGCCATACCTCCTAATCCCTGTCAAGAAGTACCACATCCTAATGACCAAGCATTCAAATCTATAAGCCTATGAAATCCATTCTTTTTCAAACCATCACAACAAGCAACTAGTCAAAATGACTGATACATTTGTTACACTCTCATCAAAGTAAGTAAATAAAACAGATATAAAAAAAAAACTAAAAAATTGAAATAGCATAAATAGTTTTCTGTGTTATGTTTTGGGAGACAATCAAAACTTCAACTCTTTCATTTTATAATGTATAAAATCAAAATTTTGCAAATAGCACCTTTATTAAAAACAGCATATTGATTTATCTAAACTAACTAATTAACTGTAGCATTCCTAAATGAGATAGCAATGAAATAGGCATCTTTTCGCATATTATAAAACTGTATAACTCTGAATACTATCATTAAACCATCTTCTCTTTAAATATTTCTTAGATCTGTCTCAACATAATGAAATAAATACCTAAAAATAACAGTAGCATTGACAATGTGCTCTTATTGGGAAAGTAACTTTTCTGTGTTGGATCAATGAGGAACAACCCTGTTAAGGGAATTCTACAGACCAACACTCTGTTCCACTACAATTCCTGTAATGGGATTTGTGTAATTCCAAAATTTCATGTGGCTATACACATTGACTTTGTTAAGGTTAGCCAAGCACCAGGAGGGATCAGGCTTTAGCCAAGCCTTGTGCCTGCCTCCTGATACCAAGTTGACTGAGTTTTGGCTTCACTAAATGTTCTGCTTCCCACCTGTGTAATTTGTTTGTGTCCTAATGTAATGAAAATAGTAGATGAAACCATTAGAGTTAATTATGAGACACGTGGGGTGTCCTTCCCGCACCCCATATTTTGAGAGCAGTATTCTCCTTTAACCTGAATCAGCAAAATTAAGACAGCAATGAACTGTTTGCAAAACAATATTTTATGACTTTTACATCTGAGGTTGTTGTAGCATTTGAACAAAATTTAATGTTTGTTGCTATAAAGATACACATTACTTGCCATGCAGAGAAGCCCAGTAGAGTGCCTGTATTAAACTCAAACATATGAAGCAGATTTGAGAATTTAGAAAGATATGACACAAAACTGAAAAACAACAATAAAAATGACATATTTTTCCATGAAGGAGAATGATTTTAATATATAAATACATCTCTTTAATTTTTTAATGAACATGCATGCGTGTTTTCTTGTGTATTGGGTTAGTATGGACAAAATAGTCAATGTCAAGAATATCAAATTACATAGTACAATTTCCCAATTAGTTACTGAAAATTATTCTATATGGTTAATTAAATCTTAGTTTTAATTAACAAGGATAATCTTGCTACTTTTTTGAGAGAGTCTGCAAGAGTAACAGATTTCATATAAGAAAGCCTTTAATTATACTGAAATACTAAAATAAAAACTGGTCCTGTCGTTTAGCTTTTGGTTACATCTCTAGTAAATATCACAAGTTATGCTTGTAGTGCTAACGTTGTTTTTTCTGGAATATTCAAGAAGAGGCAGTATATTTTCTGATCTTCCAACCCAAACTCTGTAAAGTATTAAGCATCTCAGCCTTCCTCTCCAAGCCTTGAGAGTAGCCTGTTAGCATTAGTGACTCAGTCACTTTAACTAGGGACTTGGGATTAATTTTTATCATGTGGTGTGGATAAATCTCTAAATCCTAGTTTCTGTTTTGAGTCCTGCCATTGTTGGATCTAGTGTGAGGTCCTGGCCTGGATTAAATGCACTATCAGGAGGGTTTGAAACACACCATAGGAGTGCAAGGACAGAGATAGCCTCGGGACTAAAGAGAAGGGAGTTAACACACCATAGGAGTGCAAGGACAGAGATAGCCTCGGGACTAAAGAGAAGGGAGTTAACACACCATAGGAGTGTAGGGACAGAGATAGCCTCGGGACTAAAGAGAAGGGGGTTAACACACCATAGGAGTGTAGGGACAGAGATAGCCTCGGGACTAAAGAGAAGGGAGTTAACACACCATAGGAGTGTAGGGACAGAGATAGCCTCGGGACTAAAGAGAAGGGAGTTAACACACCATAGGAGTGTAGGGACAGAGCTAGCCTCGGGATAAAGAGAAGGGGGTTACCTTCCCTGCTGTCTTTCCCTTTTCCATTTAACTTTCCCTGTCAAAACCCAAGACTGGTACCTGCCAAAAGAATAAGAAGTCGGGAACTCCAGCAGAAATGCTTCAGTGGAAGAATCAAGCAGAAGTATGAACAAATGAGAGAGGATGAGGTAACCAGAAAAAATAAACTTCCTCTGCAGCAAGATTAATGAGATTATAGCCCACAGCTGTGAACACTGGTGGGAAAGAGATCCTGAATGGTTGTGAGGTTCTGATGAAGAAGGTAGGATTCTCAGGCTTAGTGCAGATTGCTTGGGTTTTACTTTGGTTTGGGGTGGAATGGGGAAGTTACCAATTATGTTGAAAAAAAAACTATATAAATATATATTACAGTTTCTGATATATAGGAACAAATTTTAAGATCCTTGATTTCTTCAAGTCGATAAAACACACACACACACATACACATGCACAAGACACAAACACATATGCATACACATACATATCCACATATACAAACACTGAGATAAGCACACACAGATATACAAGCTTACACACACAGACACACATGCATACACAGATACATAAACATGGCCACACACATGCTTAGACACATAGACAGATATGCGCACACAATACACATGTGTGCACGTGTGCACGCACACACACACACATATTCACACATTTGAATCAGTTCTAGATCTCTCAAGAAAATATTTTCACACCTCCAGGGAGGGTGAATGGTCTGAGGCACTGTTGCTGACTTGAAGAAGCTGCTAATATGAAGCTGAAATATGAACTTATAGGCACAGCAGATTGTTCCCTTATATGAAGTGATAGATGCTAACAGTGAACCCTGGCACAAAACTGAGACAAGAAGAAATATAAAACTTCATATTCCTCCATGTACAGTGAACATAAACACAAGATTAACAGCCAGAATGGAAATAGTGCTATGTACCAACAGTAATAGAAGAGAAATCCAATATAAATATGGCCCATAAGATTAGTCCCTACAAAGAGAATGATATACAATTTATTTTTGTGAGAGAAATCTGTACTTGATACCATTGTATGAGAAGAAAATTTTCCCTTTTTACATGAAGATATTTTATTATCCCTATCACGCTGACTCACCATCTTCGAAGGGGAATGTAAATTATTACTCCTCCTGGAAAAGTAAGTTCAGATTATCTCACCAGCATACTGACATGCCAGAAAATTTTATTCTAAGTTCATTGAACAGTTTCTAAGGGCATAATCAGTATAATGCACAAAAGGATCATTAAGGAATTCCTTAAAAGTATAAAAACTAAGTATTTCACAATGTAGCAGTGTGGAGAACTGGATTACTTTTTTTGACCCAAATAGTAAAAAAATTTGAAAATAACATACCAGTGCCTTAAGAATATGATAAATATTTATATTTACAAAGAGAACCAGAAGCAAAATATAATATGTCAATTATAAATACCTAATCCTACACACTTTTTAGGAATACAAATCTATCACACAACCATAAAACCTATATAATACAACTATATCTGCAACTTACTAGTTATTTTTTTTTCCGGTCTGACAGATGAAAACCAGGGTAGTTATTATCATTCTCACACCCAAAGAAACGAAACAATCTGAATACCACAACCAAGAGAGAGGTGAGCAAAGACAGACAGAGATGTATTCAGAAGACTGTTAGGAAAAAAAGAAGGGAAGAGCAAGACTTACATGGTATGTCTCTATGGAAACTGTGCAAACCAGAAGTTAAGGGAATAAAGTATTGAAAGGGGGAAATTTTTGACAACTTAGAACAGTGTCCACACTGCTCTAATTATTCTATCAATGTTCAGAAGAAATACTCCTGTGGATGTAGGAATTGAAGATGCTCCTTTACAACATATGAGCTTTGAAAGAAATGGTTTTAATAAAGAGTTTCTTCAACAAGATGAAAGAAAAGACATGGGCAAAATGTGTGGATCCATGTAAATAAAGAGGAGAGACAGAGGGACAGAAAGACAAAGAAGAAGGAAAAATGGGAGAGAAATCAAGCAGGCTCAAAAGGGGCAAATCAGCAAAGTAGTTTAATTCTCTCATTCCTAATTGATCTAACAAATCGGAGTGGGGTCACAATAATAATTGCTACAATGTTCTAAATGAATGCGACTTATGGATAACTTAGATAAAGGGCATCAGTGTCATGAATGACAAAAATCACTGATGTCACCATTATTAAGCATGAATAAAGGAGTTGGGGACACATTCTTCCAAGGTACTTGCACTAACCATGAAAAAGTATACAGTGATTTGAATGAAACTAAGATGATCTATTGATTAATATACACTGAAGATGCACAGGCTACCACGAAATAACAAATGAAGTGTTATATGGTAATATGAAGTGAAATTGAAATCATACCTAATAATTGTCTTATTTCCAATTTTACTAGCAACCCTGACAATTGAACAATAGGTAGAAATCCCAAAATCCTAAAAATAGGTAAACAATGTTAGCAATGTTAAAAAGCCTTTATTACAATTCCCCTAAAGCCCCCCCCCCCCCAGTGTTCATTCGAACCAGCAGTGAAGAAATGTTTGTTCTTCCCCTCATCACTGACATTTGTTGTCATGGGTCCTCTTGATGATATCCAACACTTGAATATTTATCTACAGAAGTACTAATTTTATGACTAAGTCCACTCATCACTGTCACAAAATACCTGGCACTGGGCAGTCAACCTATAAACAACAGGAAATTTATTCCCCGTAGCTCTGGAGGGCAGCAAATTCAACATTAAATTTTATGTTTGGTAAGAGTCTCACTCTGAGTCCACTCAACACTTCTAAAAGGACTGAATACTACCTACACCGGGTAGAAGAAATAGATGTGTGGACCACCACCAGCATCTTTATCAAGGCAATGCTCCATGCAGGACAGAATCTTCACAGTTAATCACTCCCAAGAATCTGGCCTCGCCTCAATACAACTGGTGCACTTGGGTTTAGGATTGAACAAGGGGTTGGAGATTAAAAATACACATGCAAATTGGAGCATTGATATGCAAAACTAAATGCATTCATTGTTGGTGGCTTCTGAGGGTTTAGATTGCACCAGCTGGTCACCTCTCCACTTGGATGACACTGTCTTTGCCAAACATGTCATCAAAGTCTCCAGTTTGGATTTTCTCCGTTATTCTGTGGCAAATTTATTTGAAATGACTTAATCTTGTCAAATATCTGTGTTATGTTTTTGAATGACAGGCCTGGAATGGCCAAATAC
This sequence comes from Peromyscus maniculatus bairdii, assembly GCF_049852395.1. Taxonomy (NCBI): domain Eukaryota; kingdom Metazoa; phylum Chordata; class Mammalia; order Rodentia; family Cricetidae; genus Peromyscus; species Peromyscus maniculatus. The sequence continues at coordinate 15,843,259 of NC_134872.1, read as the reverse complement.
AATAACTAACTTTTTTTTAAGAGGACCAGTTCAAAAACTACACATGTATGCAAGGTGGAAACCCCACATGTTAACTATACTGCTATGTCAAAGGGGGATCCTAAAGTGTTCGGGCCAAGGATGGTATCATCAGCACAGACTGCAAAATCCTAGTTATTCTAAAGAGTCATCTGTATGCACAGGCCTTGATAACTTGTTAAATAAATAAAATGCTTTACATTTACAGTTAAACCTGCATATTTTCTTACAGGGCTCCTTTCCGTTAGGAATTCTATAAAACACATCAATTGAATTTGCAGTGCTTTAAGCCCTGAAGCTACCAATCTCTTTTACTTGGAATATATAACAATTCTTGAAAACTTTATTCCTCCTAAGAATAGAATTTTAAATTGTAATATAAAATACATATTTTTTAGATTTATCCACTCACAGAAAATCATGACAATGTATTTTATGATAGTTTTTAACCAGAAACAGGTGCAGTGTTAGCCAAAATTATGAAAAATAGAATTATCCTATCATAAGTAAATAACTTATTCTAAAAATACCTACTAAGTACCCACTCTGTACCATGTACCCAGAGCCTGAATTATTGATTTATAATTTTGGTAACAAATACTGTCATGTGTGTTTTAACATGTGTCTTTGATTCAGTGATCAAAGAATCAGAGAATTGAAATAAATGCTCAAATGCCATCATAATGTCACAACTTTGTCACACATTAACAGGCACTTTTTTATTGCTTAATTCTTTTGTCTATGATCATGCAAGGTGGTTTTAAATAAAATTATATTTGATTATTTAAACATATTTTGTTCAGATGCTTTTCTCTTATTTATTGAGCATAATGACAATGAAGGCATTTTTTTTTTATCCTGAAGGACACTGTCATAGGCTAATTGTATTTTTTTTTAACCTTCTTTCCTTTGGAAGTCAAAGATGGCGTGCCAATTGTCTAAGTTGTCTTTATATCATCACATGCATTTTATAACCTCTGAACTCATGCTTAGAGTCTCCCTCTTACAGTGCAAATGCAATGCTATGGTTTTAGAGAAAGGGTGGGGGACATTTAACAGAATATGGGGATAATTGGGCATATATGTTAGAGAATGACACAATTTCAGATTCTTTTGAACTAGCTGGGGGAGGGGAGGAGAAGGGGGGCTCATAGGAAGATGCTTTTGTGAGGCGCCAGAACTGCCATCTTTGGTTTGAAGATCATTTTGTGCTGACACAGTTTTCTTAGGTTTCTTCTGGCCAACCGGACTAGTAACTATTCTCAGAGCTTTCCCAGACTAACTAAACAGAATGTGGACTTTTCAAGGGAAGGAGAGGTTAATATCAAACAAAGAAATAGCCATGAGTTGTGCCTGGATCTGGCAGCTGTTAGTATAGCAGAGAGATCATAGCAAGTCAAGTTAGGGATCTTTGATAGGACCCCACCCCACCCCTGAGATAGCAAAAGAAGCTGGCAGTTTCATCCTGCTTCTGATGCCTCTATAATTCTTAGAGAATGTGATGATGTATTTAATGGATCAAATTGCTAGAGAACCAGGGATTGCAAGGTAGACTGCAATGTGAAAAAATCCACCAGGTGACTGGGTTCACCACGGCTAAGTCTAGAAGGCATTGCGATGACAAATGAACTAGTGAGAAGGCACGCTGTCTTTGAATCCCTCACTGGTGGCTCCTGGTTTTAGGTTGGTGTTAACATGTGGCCACACTGTTGGGTTTGGTTATCTTAGGAATCAGGGGATCACACTTAAATCTTAGACGCCAGATAAGAAAAATATTTGCAAGAAGCAATAAGAAAAAGGCAACTAAAGCAGCTGATTGTCAGAGAGAGATGGTAGTGGTTAAGGGAATCCATTGTTTAATGTAAAGGGATTTGTTTAATGTATGTGAGCAAATAACAAGGATGATTGGGAGGCTGAGAGAAGATGGACCAATACAGAGCTGCTCTTCATGACTAGGGCCATGATTTGGACACGACTTATTCCAGTGTTTCTGTATATCCTAAGTTTGGTGGCCAGTGTGGTGGCACTGAGGTGGCTGCCCATTTAACAGGGAACCTAGTAGAAGGCAATGAATTCCTGAGCTCCATGCTACAGAGCAAGTTAATGATCTCTGGTAGACACAGATTGGCTCTAGCTGGGATGGATTAGAACCCACAGCAGTGGGCTGTTATGTGAAGGGGATGAGACTCCTTCATGGCTCCTGATTCTTTTCACCTGGTGATGTCTTCCTCCCCACTGTGGACCCCTTGCCTTGTTGAGGTTCAGCAGAGCCACATCAATGTCACTGCTATTCTCCTGCAGAACTTCGAGTCAAACAAAAAAACAAACAAAAACAAAAACTAAGCTTCCAGACCAGTGCACAGACAGAGAGACATTTCTCCTTGATTGGAAAAGGTGACATCATCACACAATCATTCTGTACAAATACTATTTCCTTGATGTATGAGATATGGTAATAGTAAGGACAATCACTGTGTAGACCCCCAAAGTCTGAGCTGATGCTGTGAGATCTGCATGATGCACCCGATTCTACACATCAACTTCCCGAAGTGTGCAGTCACCTGATGTTTTCCATCTGTGTGTTTGTGCTTCATGGCTGTGGCACACTCTGAGCTCTGTATTTCCAGTGCGATTGTTTTGCACACAGGCATCTCCTCCGTTTTAGCTCCTACTGCTTGTTGTCAATCTCATCACTCAAGGTCCCAAACTGAAGTAACCGAAAGTCTTCATTCCTCTGAATGCCTATATCAAGCACATCAACAAATTCAAAGATTTTTCACCTTCCTCCCAAGCCATTCTCCACATAAGCACCAGAGCAAACCATCTGAAAATATCAATGACATCTTACTGTTCCTTAGCTTGATGATACAAACAACTCTTCTTGCATTTAAGTGAAAATTCCTCCTCCAGGCTCTCCTGTTCATGCATGGCCTGACTGTTTCTCCATCCTTAACTAGCAATACTCTCAGGTCACTGGACAGGGATAATCATTCCCAAGCCAGAGAAAGAAAATGTTTCTGGCCTTTGTCACTCACAGGGCCTCCCTTGCCGAGATTTTCCCTTGCTGTGTTGTTTGAAAAAGTACTCTTAACCATTCTTCATCCCTTGTTGATCTCACCTACAATGCTGAGTCAGGGCAGTGTTTATATTCATTTATAGTCCGGTATTGCCACACTGCACAGGGCATCTTGTGCAAGCAAAGGGGCTCTTCGTGTTTCCCCTATGGTGTCTCAGTGCTCAGCATAGCTTCCAGGACAGACTAAATAGGTATTTAATAAATAATTTCAGGTAGATGAATTAGTTAACCTAAACCAAAACCTAGAGATAGCTGTTTTCAGTTCCACATGCAACACAGCCATGCCTACAAGGCGATGATTATTTAATTGGTTTATCATCCTGTCAAAACAACAGCACATTGCATGAAGCTGGCACTCTTCCAGACACTTGGACCCCTGAGGGAAATTTTTCTTCCTTCCTCTATCCAACTGAATCCAAGCTGAGGTAACTGAAAAGTTTGTCTTGGAGGATAAAATTTGAAATTTGAAAAAGTGTAAAATAGAGTTTAAAATTAGCATTTGCCAACTTTTCTATCATGTAAGGTCTTAGTCAGTGTTCTATTGCTGTGAAGAGACACCATAATAAGCAAGTCAACTCACAAAAGAAAGCACTTAATTGGGGCCTTGCTTACAGTTTCAGAGGTTTAGTCCACTATCATCATGCTGGGGAGCGTGGCAGCTCACATAGAGCTGGAGAAGGAGCTGAGAGCCACGTTCTGATCCATAGGCCAAGAGATAGAAAAAGAACCTGGGCCTGGCTTGGGCTTTTGAAACCTCAAAGACTACCCCCCAGTGACACACTTCCTCTAATAAGGTCACACCTACTCCATTGAAGTCACACTTCTTTCTAATCTTTCTCAAATAGTGCCATTCTCTAATTACTAAGCAATCATGAGCCTTTAGAGGCCATTTTTATTCAAACTGTCACATGTAGAAAACAGAGGCAAAAAAATATAGCAAATACTAAAAAACATGTAGAATGAACCAGCTCTTTGAGATCTCTCATAGTTTTGTCAACTTGACTCAAATTAGATATCTCTGGAAAGAGTGAATCTCAGCTGAGGGATTGCCTCCATCAGATTGGCCTGTGGGCAAGTCTGTGAGGCATTTTCTTGACCAATGAGTGATATGGGAGTGCCCAGCTCACCTGGGCTGGTCATCCAGGGTTATAAAAGAAAGCAGGCTTAGGGAGCCATGGGAACAAGCCTGTAAGCAGCACCCCATCATGGTCTCTGTTTTAGCTCCTTCCTCCAGGTTCTGGCTTTGAGTTCCTGCCCTGACTTACTTTAGACTATGACCTGTAAGCCAAATAAACCCTTTCCTCCCCAAATTGCTTTGTATTTATTAGAGCATCAGAAAGCACACTAAGACAAGATAGAAATGCCATCTTGGTCCAGCTTCCTACTTTCCCTTCTATGAATTTGTATTCTTTTATTGTGTGAAAATTCAAGTATCCTCCTTGACTCTGCAAAAATCCTCTCTTCCTACTTCACTTAGATTCGAACGTCTGGCAACTTTAATTGAAAAAAAATCAACTAATGAGATAATTTAGATTATTTAGGAGCAAGGCAGGAGATAGCAAGACTAATTACATGATTCTGGAATGTCTGAAAAATTACTTATTCTTTATATATTTCAGAGTAAATGTGTATGAAAGCCAGATTTCTTCACAGAGATCCAGTGGCCAAGTCTCCCATTGTGTTCTGAATGTAAGTACCAGATGATAAAACTTCCCAGTTGAATTTAATTAGTCTTTCACAATCAAAATTTCAAAGGCATTTTAATTTTCAGCAATTACTCTGCTTGTTGCTACTGTTGAATTTTATTGATGATTTAATATAACATTCAGATTTCTTATTGAATGAGATTTCAAAGTCTTGTTAATTAAAATAACAGCACTTTTGAAAAGAAGCATGCAGATGCAGATACAATATAAATATGTTTGGGTATTGGATTGTTAGTAGATGGCAACATATATTTTTAATATCTCTAGTGTGGTGTTCATTAAGATTACTGTCAGCAAGCTCCTAGGCTTCATGTCAAATGGCAAGGTAGTACACAGCAATTTTACAGTGTTCTTTACAGTCCTATCATTTCTATTTTATAGCAAACGTGGAGGAAGACAACAATACAGCCAGCAAGCTGGTCTTTCCCTCAGCTTTTCACAGTGAACACTTAGCTACAATAATAATTCATTTTATATGATCTTAGTGTATACTATGAAGGCTATTTCCCAGAATGGCAATTTCGTTGTTATATAAAATAAAATTATGCTTTGGTTTAAATTGCCATGCAACAAGAAATAGAGGCTGGAATCTGGTATGGAATCTGCCATATTGTCTGTACATATATCTTAAGGGAAAACAGTTATAATATTATATATTTACAATTTAGTAACTAAAGTGCTTAGTAACAAAAATTAAGACATGACCTTTTCTTTGTTTATAAAAATCTTGATAGAGTTTCAGGATGTATAATATTTAAGAGCACAATGTTGAACGTGATGTCTATCAAATTTGATATCTGTGTTACTGTTATCAGTCATCATCAACAATTACTAATTGATTCATTAGTCATTAGTAATAGAAAGGAATTACTTTATTCTTTGTGAGAAATAAGGTCAAAGTGTTTTAGGACAATATATTTTCCCAGCTCTAGATGATAAAATGCAAATGTACAAGTGAACCTAGAATTCATTATTCACTCTTGTTAAGTTTATTTAAATATAATCAATATAATTCTAACGTAGTTTTGATCAGTTCAAGACATGAATGGGTCTTAGTGTGGTCAAATTTTTTTTTCAATCTCATTTTTCTTCCTTTCAAATGAAAGGATGAGTTAAACAATATCTAATTCTCATATGTACACACATGTGTGAGAGTGTGTGTGTGTGGGGGCGGTGTATGAGTATGGATGTATGTACTTTCAAGGATAAAGTGAGTTTACCAACATGTTGTGTATTTGAAATCTTAATAATTCAAAAGACACAGATATTTATTATTAGCAGAAAATTAGAGGAACAAGATGTGCTGGTTAGTCTTATGCCAACTTGAAGCAAGCTAGAGTTATCTGAAAGGAGGGAACCTCAATTGAGAAAATGCCTCCATAACATCCATTTGTAGGACATTTTCTTAGTGATTTGTAGGAAAGGGCCAAGCCCATGGTGGGTGGGGCCTTCCCTGGACTGCTGGTCCTGGGTGCTATAAGGAATTAGGCTGAGCAAGCTACAAGGAGCATTCCAATAAGCAGCACCCCTCCATGGCCTCTGCCTCAGCTCCTGCCTCCAGGTTCCTGCCCTGACTTTCTTCAGTGATGAACAGTGATGTGGAAGTGTAAGCTGAAAAAAAACCCTTTCTCCCCAACTTGCCTTGGTCATGGTGTTTTATCTCAGCAACAGAAACCCTGAGACAGAAGTTGTTTTTGTTTGTTTGTTTGTTTGTTTTTCTGCATTCTTCCAAAACAGTTCCTTCACTGCAGATCACAGCACCATTTCTCAGGAGGTTTCTAGGAAATCATCATTTTTTTTTCAGGCATATTAAAGTTTGGAAAAATTGTACGTTTTCCTCACAAATAGTTTTTGTCTTTGCTGTATTTCTGAATTTTCAGTAAAATTCATAAGCTGTTGACAGAACAATTGAAGACTCAAAGTGGATGTGTCTATTAAACATTTTTTATCCACTGTATCACATGCCTACTTAAATGTGTCCTATCTCTAAAGCAAGAAAGTTGGAGGCCAACACAAGGGCTTGCTCTTACATCTTTTTTCTTTTTTCAAAAAAAAAATGTCTAAGCTCAAAATGACCTTAAAAGATGTAGTGAGAAGATGAAATGAAGGCCATGTGTTGATAACACATGGTGGGAGGTAATGACTAGTGTTAGCTCTGGTTGGGTAAGAGGAGGAGATCAGGTGAAATGTGGTAAACACCTAATGTATTAGTGACAGTCTGAGGTTCTCACCGTACTGTGAGGTGCTGATGGGGTCAAGCAGACATTCCTGCATGGCAGAGCTGTGCATGTGGTCTCAGTTGTCTGTGAAGTGCCTGTGCTCCAAGTTTGATGGAGTTAGCAGGTTGCACTCAGACAAGAAAGGAGGAAGAGGCCAACAAGGACACACAGGGCCGCAAGACGACGTTGAGTTACAGCGACCAACATGTCTGTGGTCCTGGTTTGATGTCCACCAAACACACAGACACATGACACACAGACACACACACACTTATATACACATACAATAGTCTCTTTAGTTCCAATGCGCAGCCAAACACACACATACACACTTACATACATACAACAGTCTCTTTTGCTTCAATGTCCAGCCAAACACACACACACACACACACACACACACACACACACACACACACACACACACTGTATACACATACAATAGTCTTTATCCATCCATCTGTAAGTGGGCAGCTAAATTGCTCCCACTCTTTGGCTATAGTGAGTACTATTTAGTAATTATGAGTTTTTTTGGAAATTGCACATGTACTTCTTTCTCTTTTTATACATTTACTACAGAACAATTCATGTTTACTGCATCTCTTTATTGCATCATTTTTCTTAAGCTTTGTTGAGTGTTATGCGGTCATTATAGCCTAGAAACAAGAGTGTGGCATATGCTGCAGGCTATGTGCATTTGCATGGCTATCTAATCACACACACACACAGAGAGAGAGAGAGAGAGAGAGAGAGAGAGAGAGAGAGAGAGAGAGAGAGAGAGAGAGAGAGAGAGAGAGAGAGAGAGTAGCCTGGAGAAGTATACATTTACTTCTAAAAGCACACATGATCTTCATACAAAATACTCATAGAAGCATTTATTAGACATTGCCTCCATCATTCAGAGATACTTAATTTTTCTCTGCTCACACACAAATTTATATGAATATTTTCATGTCGTAGTAGATAAGAATTTACATTTTCCAAAGACCTTAGAGAAAAGCTTTCCACACACACTGTTAGAACATCAGCTTTGTGCTCACAAATAGGTTTTCACTTAGGAAAATATTAAATTAGCCAGTGACTATGCTGTTGTCCTGGTGGGTAAATTCTGCCAAGAGTATCAGGCAAACTTCCATGAAGATATTGAGTTGATCCTTGGAAAGAGAGATTGTTTGAAAAGAGATGAATCTGACCTGTTTCTCCATCTCAAGACGAGAACTCAGTTCATTTCCTCGGGAACTCTGAAAGTACATTCTATGTCATGAAAGGAGCCATGAACAAAAGCAGAGATCCCCTGCCCATGATTTGCATCCTGGAGTGATCATGTAAAAAGAGCCTCACTCTGATGTAGTGACTGTTCCTAGTGATCTGTTTTACATTTTTACCCATAACATTATGGCAGTCAGGATGTTCATCCCAAATTTTCTAAAATTACCTTTCCTAAATATTCCTCAAGCAAGGAATTTCTCCACAGTAGACTCACAAAATAACCTCTGGAGTTGACTTTTGATGATCAAATATTCTCAAAAAGCCCCCTCAAGCTTGGATTTACTAAATTATAAAAAGATTAAAGTCACCGGGCAGTGGTGGCACGCACCTTTAATCCCAGCACTCTGGAGGCAGAGCCAGGCAGATCTCTGTGAGTTCAAGGCCAGCCTGGGCTACCAAGTGAGTTCCAGGAAAGGTGCAAAGCTACACAGAGAAACCCTGTCTCGAAAAACAAAAAACAAAAAACAAACAAACAAACAAACAAAAAAAAAGATTAAAGTCATTCAAACAAGGTCACAGCATGCTGGCATAAGGGATAGTTAGCAAAATTTAAAATTTCAAGGTAAATATGTGCATTTGAAAACATATTTTGGATATATTTTCTGATGTGTTGTATCACCTAATAATTTGAGATATTATTACCTAATTGAGATATATCACCTAATATTGGGTATATATTACCTAATAATTTGAGATATTTCATCACCTACTGATGAAAATAGTTAAAACTCTTTGCCAGTAGTAATTTCTTATTTTGCACTTAATCTGTAATATTTCACAGAAGGTCTTTCTGTCCCAACATTATTTTTGGGGTAACATTTTAGTGATAAAACACATCTTACCTGTACCATTGCTGTATCTACATAGGCATGTATTTAATATTCATACCAGGTTTTTAATAAAAACACTATATTTTTCTTTATTTTCAGATTTGGCAGAAGAATGTTCATTATTCTTCTCCCAAAAGCTTAGCTCTTTATAAATTCCAAATGCCTCCATGGGTGAAACCCCCATTGTCCAGGAAACAATGCTGTTCAAAGGATATAATTTTGATGAGAAGATCAGTGCCGTAATTTAAAAGGAAACAAACACATTTCAACATGTTAATTGAATTATTTGCATTTTTGTTTAAAATTTATGTGTAAGCTGCATATCTGGTATTTTGTGATTCATCAAGTTCAAACATTTAATTTTAAAGATTTTCTTGTACTCTGCTTTCTTTTCTATTTGTAAATTCTTAATATTCTAATAAGGAAAACACTTATCAACATAAAAAAGGCTTCATAGAAAACACGCATCTTATTCATGATGGGTCACAAATTTAATGTGAGAGATTTTTTGACTTAAGAAAAAGAAAAAAATAAGATGTAAAAAGAAATACAAAGGAAAGGAAGTTGGCTTCACAATGATCAAAGAGTCCAAGGATCATGATGAGTCCTATAAAGCAAGCTTCATTCATTCCCAGAGGCTTTACTGGTCTGAGAGTCATACCATAATTGACCTTTTCAAGATCACTTGTAGACAAAAAACTTAGAACGAAGTGAGGGTGATGGAGACACTCACATGTAGAAAAGGGGAATGATGCTTTAGTTCCTGTGAAGCAGGGAAGGATGCCCTACAGACAGAATTTGGGCCAACAAGAGGGCAAGAGTGATCATCAGTCAACTGTAGTCCCAGATGCTGAGGCAAAGCTCTGATTATCCTGGTGGTCAAAGAGACTGAAATTGACGGAGTGATCTGTCATTCATTCATAACTGTTTTGTCCAATAGGATGGTCACAACCCACTTATGGTTGTTTACACATAAACCAAAATCAAATGAAAGCACAAAATTGCAAATCCTTCTCCATGGGCACCTCCTCAGGGATCATCACATGTTTCACTCCTTGTAGAGAGGTCTGTGGGGCTGGACTGATTGCAGAATGACTCCACCCTGAAGTCATTATACATTAAGAACTTACAAAAAGGAAGCAGAGTATCAGAGAACCTCTCAAATTAAATGTTTTAACTTGATAAATCAGTAAATGTGAAATACGCAACTTACCCAATTTAAAAAGAAAATGCAAATAATCCAATTAAATGAAATCTATTAAAGTCTTAAAGTTATTACATAGCTAAAAGAACCCACCAGGCATATTTTCCAAAGCTTTATTTTTGTAAGGCACACAGTCACATGACTGTAGTGATCATGCTGGTAGTGTGGGTGTGTGAGTGTACTGAAGCAGTAAGACCTCCTTCCCCAGTTTTGGGCTCCTGGCTACATCATCAACTTTCTGGGTCTCCAGCTTGCTGACTGTGGATATAAGGACTTCTTTATAATTCCATTAGCCAATTGCCTATGTCTATCTGTCCTTTTAATGCCCATTGATTCTGTTTCTCTGGGGAGTACTTACCAACAAATTCACCACAATGGAACTCTAAATTAGAATAATGAAAGCAGTACATAAAATGCTTTTACTTGTGGTAATGCATGACATTTCTGTCAACTGTATTTTGTAAAATAAAGACACATTTTTCTCTAATACCACATTAATAGAGATTTAGACCCAATGTTATTTTTTCATTGTAAATATTTTATTCCAAATCTGAATACAGATTCTCAAAAATATCTGCCTGTTATAAATATTTAAAATTGCTTTCAATTTTCTCCTAAAAACAACATGCCTCGCAATTTCATTTCATAAGTACTAATTCTGATTTTACACGTGCTTTCTCATATAATGCTATTGGGATGCCTATATTATTGTTTCAACAAATGTTTTTCCATATCAAATTTATCCTGTTATAATATACCATGTGGTGAATCCATATTTTAAAAAAACTTTCCAAACTTAATATTTTCCATGGATAAATGCAAAAGTGAAAATTTAAGGTTAAGCAGGTGCTATCTATTTATTTTATAAAAGCTCTGTGCTGACAGAGTGATTTAATCATCCTTTCAATTTTTCATCTTTTAACGTATGTTCCTCAATATGACCTCATAAGTTAGAGGTTTTTTAAAAATAAATCTGAGCTAAAATACTAGTTAATATTTAGTAACAGTTTATTATGGGTCTGCAGCAGTTTATTATAAAGAATGGATAAGAACAGTATATAAATGTTACCTTGAGGGCATGGAGGTCAGAAGTCTGGCATTGTTTCATCATGCTTCAGGAGGGCCGTTAGGAAAATCCACATCTTGCTGCTGTCAACCCCATGCCTGCATCCCTTGCTCTGTGGCTCATACCAGCATCTTGAGGGCAGAAAGAGTTTCTTCTGCCTCTACTGTGGGTGTGTCTCTGCTTTTCCATTAGGAAGGCTAAACTTCACTGTTGTCAACAATGCCTCAAATCCCAGGGCTCCGAAGACCCCTAACGGTCCTTCCAAGGAACAGGAAATAGCAAAATCCTCCTTCCTATATTTATCCACCCCTGCCCCGTGTCCAATCACATATATTCTGTACTCATGAAACCAGAGGTCCTGAAGCTTTTCTCAGCCACATGGTGTGTCTCAGAGGGACTAGGTCACTGTCCCCAGCATGCAGAACTTTGTCCCCATGCTCTGCAACACCACTCTCTACTGCGTTCATGTGGCATTTGTGTCCATTCCTCTTCTGACTCACTAGTACTATTGGGGCTAGAACAGAGATTTAAAGGAACAAGAGTGCATAGGACAGAGAAGGCTGCAATGCCCTTGGCTGAAATAAAAAGTAGCCCATCTAGTTGCCATGTGGTCTTTCCTCTGATTGGCATGGGAAGAGTGGGTGCAGGAGACACATATCAGTGATGTAAATACTATTGTGTATGACTGTGTCACGTTTTATCATTAGTGACTACTGTGATACCTCAGTAAAACCCCCCACTCTATCCCCTACAGACAAAGAGAAGCTTAAACCAGGATTCCTAAGTGTAGATAAGAACTTAGACCCCTTTTCCCCAGGTGGCAGTATCTGCTACAGGGACTTTGGAAAACACAGTCAGGATATTCGACCAAAAGACTAAAAAGGGAGGAGGTGGGTTAAAATAAATTATATGGTCTGTGCCTTTAAGAACTAGCCTCACCACTTGGGAGGCAGAGGCAGGAGGATCTCTGTGAGTTCGAGGCCAGCCTGGACTACCAAGTGAGTTCCAGGAAAGGCGCAAAGCTACACAGAGAAACCCTGTCTCAAAAAAATAAAAAACAAAAAACAACAACAACAACAACAACAAAAAACCTAGCCTCACAAAGAAAGGGGAGCTCTTCTTTCAACCTCCATGCTATGAGTGAGAGATTTGGAAGAGCCTCCCTGGAGGCTTGTAAACTTAGAATACACCTTACTTTTGCATTCTGTACCTAAAGTCTCCAGTGGCAGCTTTGGGGACGTGATCTAGGCACAACAAGACCCTCAAAAAGGGGGACTTAGACAAAGATATCTCAATATAGATAGACCTAGGCCAGTTTCAAGTCCCCAGAAATGATGGCGCCAGCCCCAGGAACTCAAAAGAACAGAGTCAGGATGTCTGATGGTAACCAATTAACCACGAGATGCCCCTCTCTGGAGATAACATGACCAGACCCCGGAGAGGAGTTGTAAAACTCCTGACAGGGCAAACAGATAAGCTAGAATAAGATAAAGTCCAGGCACGGGAAAAACTGGACCAATCAAGGATGGACCCGAACTAACCCCCTCCCCTCTAAGAAATTTTATGGGTTTTGCCTATAAAAACTAACTTCCCCGAGAAAGAGTAACTCTTCTTTGCCTCACTTGAGATGGCTTGAGATGAGTTCCCTGTCATGACTTGTAACAGATAAACCTTGCTTTTGCATTCTGGTATGCTCGTCCTTGGTGGTCTCTCTGGGGGTTACGATCTGGGCACAACAACTACTATAAACAGCAGTACCATCTGCTTCCTCACTGTTCTGCCTCCCTGTCTCATGAGAACCATACTATTATTTCAGAGTTCATTGACAAATAGTCTTCATTTGTGCTTCTTTGATAGGAGGATTATTAGCACAGGCCTCAATGGTCAGAGCCTCTAGAGGTCACAGACATCATGTGATCCCTTGTGTGTGTGTATGTGTCACAGGACACAGTGGGTCACTTCTATTAAGTAGAATAAAGGCAACATGCTGAGACTTCATTACTTTTGTCTCGCTGGACTCTGTTTATTTCCCTTGGGGCTTCCTACATTTGACTGAAGTTAGCTGCATTGCTGGGATGCCCACAGGGTCCAGACTTACTTAGCTTCTAGACACCAATCACCCTGGAAGAATGATATCCCCTAAGGGCCTGAGAGTTAGTTAGTTTGAAGTCATTTTTAATCTGTGGAGAGTTGAGATTTAAGTTTTGTACAAACTTCATGCCTGTGACATGGACCCCACCCCCCAAAAGAACCAGCTACATCAGGCCCAGATTCCTGACGCACCAAAATTTTGATATGATAGTAATGGTGACTGTGTTTAAGCCACCACAGACTGGGTGGTGGCTGGTAATTCATCATGCAATATATAACTAACACAAACATTTTTAGAACATAGTGTTGCATTTTTATTGTATTATATGTGTTTGACAAATAACGATAAAATGGATAATGAGTTAGCGCTACCTCAAATTTCACCACAAACCTACTCTCTCCCTGTGGCTTTGACTAACAGCCATTTATTTATTTTAATATGGCAACCTTGTAACCACAATACATGTCATTATTTGCTTGATAATCTTACCAGATGCTATTTAATGTCCAGTGTTAATTTTTTTTCCTGCTCTCATTCTCTCATTGACAATACCTAGATCCATCTCTGTTTGCAGTCACACAAGAAGCATGAAGGCTGAATCAAGTCGTCCATGGTTACTCATGAATTTTGAATAACGCCAGAAGCTTGCTGTTTCCATATACTTTTTTTTTTTGAAAGTCTCTATTTTTTTTTTTTTAGATTTATTTTGTTTCATGCACATGAGTGTTGGGCTTATAAATGTGTCTGTGCACCATGTTCATGCAGTGCCTGAAGAGGCCAGAAGAGGGCAGAAGATCTCCTGGAGCTGGAGTTACAGATGGTTGTGAGCCACCATACTGGTGCTGGGAACAGGAACCAGGTTCTCTGGAAGTGCAGCAGCCAGTATTCCTAACCTCCGAGTGATCTCTCCAGACCTTGTCAAATAATTTTTTTTTGTGATATATATTTTTTATTTTACAATACCATTCAGTTCTACATATCAGCCATGGGTTCCCCTATTCTCCCCCCTCCCATGCCCTCCCCTTACCCCCAGCCCACCCTCCATTCCCACCTCCTCCAGGACAAGTCCTCCCCCGAGGACTGTGATCAACTTGGTAGACTCAGTCCAGGGAGGTCCAGTCCCTTCCTCCCAGACTAAGCCAAGTGTCCCTGCATAAGTTCCTGGTTTCAAACAGCCAACTCATGGAATGAGCACAGGACTTGGTCCCACTGCCTAGATGCCTCCCAAACTGATCAAGCCAATCAACTGTCTCACCTATTCAGAGGGCCTGATCCAGCTGGGAGCCCCTCAGCCTTTGGTTCATAGTTCATGTGTTTCCATTCATTTGGCTATTTTTTTTCAATAATTGAGTAAAACTGAAATTTATTATATGCCACAGTCGTCCTAGGGACCTCCATGCTATATATATAGCCTCTATGGTTCTATGGGTTGTGGTCTGATTGTTCATTTTATATCTAGAATCCACCAATGAGTGAGTACATACCATAACTGTCTTTCTGGGTTTGGATTACCTCACTCAGGATGATTTTTTTCTAGTTCCATCCATTTGCCTGCAAATTTCATGCTTTCATTGTTTTTCTCTGCTGAGTAGTACTCCATTGTGTATATGTACCACATTTTTTTCATCCATTCTTCCGTTGATGGGCATCTAGGTTGTTTCCAGGTTCTGGCTATTACAAATAGTGCTGCTATGAACATAGCTGAGCATGTATCTTTATGGTACGTATCAGCATTCTTTGGGTATATGCCCAAGAGTGGGATGGCTGGGTCTTGAGGTAGTTCGATTCCTAATTTTCTGAGAAACCGCCATACTGATTTCCACAGTGGTTGTACAAGTTTACATTCCCACCAACAGTGGAGGAGTGTTCCCTTTGCTCCACATCTTCTCCAACATTGGTTGTCATTGGTGTTTTTGATTTTAGCCTGGTGTAAGGTGGTATCTCAGAGTCATTTTGATTTGCATTTCTCTGATGATTAAGGATGTTGAGCATTTCTTTAAATGTCTTTCAGCCATTTGTAGTTCTTGTTTTGTGAATTCTCTGTTTAGCTCTTTAGCCCATTTTTTAATTGGACTGTTCAGTGCTTTGATGTCTAGTTTCTTGAGTTCTTTATATATTGTGGAGATCAATCCTCTGTCAGATGTGGGGTTGGTGAAGATCTTTTCCCAATCTGTTGGGTGTCTTTTTGTCTTATTGACTGTGTCTTTTGCCCTGCAAAAGCTTCTCAGTTTTGAGAGGTCCCATTTATTAATGGTTGTGCTCAGGGTCTGTGCTGTCGGTGTTTTATTTAGGAAATGGTCTCCAGTGCCAATGCGTTCAAGAGTGCTTCCTATCTTCTTTTTTATTAAGTTTAGTGTAACTGGATTTATGTTTAGGTCTTTGATCCACTTGGACTTGAGTTTTGTGCATGGTGACAGATATGGATCTATTTGTAATCTTTTACATATTGACATCCAGTTATACCAGCACCATTTGTTGAAGATACTTTCTTTGTTCCATTGTATAGTTTTGGCTCCTTTGTCAAAAACCAGGTGTTCATATGTGCATGGATTAATGTCAGGGTCTTCAATTCGATTCCATTGGTCCGTATGTCTGTTTTTATACCAGTACCAAGCTGTTTTTATTACTATAGCTCTATAGTAGAGTTTGAGGTCCGGGATGGTGATGCCTCCAAGGGTTGCTTTATCGTATAGGATTCTTTTAGCTATCCTGGGTCTTTTGTTTTTCCATATAAAGTTGAGTATTTTTCTTTCCAAGTCTGTGAAGAATTGTGTTGGGATTTTGATGGGGATTGCATTGAATCTGTAGATTGCTTTTGGTAAGATTGCCATTTTTACTATGTTAATCCTACCTATCCATGAGCATGGGAGATCCTTCCATTTTCTGATATCTTCTTCAATTTCTTTCTTTAGAGATTTAAAGTTCTTATCAAAAAGGTCTTTCACTTGTTTAGTTAGTGTTATCCCAAGGTATTTTATATTATTTGTGGCTATTGTAAAGGGTGATGTTTCTCTGACTTCTTTCTCAGCCCTTTTATCATTTGTGTATAGGAGGGCTACTGATTTTTTTTAGTTGATCTTGTATCCTGCCACTTTACTGAAGGAGTTTATCAGCTGTAGAAGTTCCCTGGTAGAGTTTTTGGGGTCACTTATGTATACTATCATATCATCTGCAAATAGTGAAAGTTTGACTTCTTCCTTGCCAATTTGTATCCCTTTGATCTCCTTTTGTTGTCTTATTTCTCTAGCTAGAACTTCTAGTACTATATTGAATAAATATGGGGAGAGTGGACAGCCTTGTCTTGTTCCTGAATTTAGTGGTATCGCTTTGAGTTTCTCTCCATTTAATTTGATGTTTGCTGTTGGCTTGCTATAAATTGCTTTTATTATGTTTAGAAATGTTCCTTGTATTCCTATTCTTTCTAAGACCTTTATCATGAAGGGGTGTTGGATTTTGTCAAAGGCTTTTTCACCATCTAGGGAGATGATCATGTGTTTTTTTTTCTTTCAGTTTGTTTATATGGTGTATTACATTGACTGATTTCCGTATGTTGAACCATCCTTGCATCTCTGGGATGAATCCTACTTGGTTGTGATGGATGATTGTTTTGATGTATTCTTGGATTCGGTTTGCCAATATTTTGTTGAGTATTTTTGCATCAATGTTCATGAGGGAGATTGGTCTGTAGTTCTCTTTCTTTGTTGCATCTTTGTGTGGTTTGGGTATCAGGGTAATTGTAGCCTCATAAAAAGAGTTTGGTAGTGTTCCTTCTGTTTCTATTGTGTGGAACACTTTGAAGAGGATTGGTATTAGTTCTTCTTTGAAGGTCTGGTAGAATTCTGCACTGAAACCATCTGGTCCTGGGCTTTTTTTAGTTGGGAGACTTTTGATGACTGTTTCTATTTCTTTAGGGGTTATTGGTCTATTTAAATGGTTTATCTGGTCTTGATTTAATTTTGGTATTTGGTATTTATCCAGAAAATTGTCCATTTCTTCCTGGTTTTCCATTTTTGTGGAGTACAGGTTTCTGAAGTATGATCTGATAATTCTCTGGATTTCCTCATTGTCTGTTGTTATGTCTCCCTTTTCATTACTGATTTTGTGAATTTGGGTGTTCTCTCTTTGCTTTTTGGTTAATTTGGCTAGTGGTTTGTCTATCTTGTTGATTTGTTCAAAGAACCAACTCTTTGTTTCATTGATTTTTTGTATTGTTCTCTTGTTTTCTATTTCGTTGATTTCAGCCCTCAATTTGATTATTTCCTGGCGTCTATTTCTCCTGGGTGAGTTTGTTTCTTTTTGTTCTAGAGCTTTCAGTTGTGCTGTTAATTCATTGGTATGGGATTGCTCCATCTTCTTTATGTGTCCATTTAGAGCTATGAATTTTCCTCTTAGCACTGCTTTCATAGTGTCCCATAAGTTTGGGTATGTTGTACTTTCATTTTCATTGAATTCTAGGAACTCTTTAATTTCTGTCTTTATTTCTTCCTTGACCCATTGATGTTTCAGGTGGGTATTATTCAGTTTCCATGAGTTTGTGGGTTTTCTATAATTTTTGTTGTTATTGAGTTCTAACTTTAAGGCATGGTGGTCTGATAAAATACAGGAGGTTATTCCAATTTTTTTGTATCTGTTGAGATTTGTTTTGTGTCCAAGCATGTGGTCAATTTTTGAGAAGGTTCCATGGGGTGCTGAGAAGAAGGTATATTCTTTTGTGTTAGGATGGAATATTCTGTAGATATCTGTTAGGTCCATTTGAGTCATAACATCTGTTAGGTCCTTTATTTCTTTGTTAAGTTTCAGTCTGGTAGATCTATCTTTTGGTGAGAGTAGTGTGTTAAAATCTCCCACTACTAATGTGTGGGGTTTGATGTGCGTTTTAAACTTTAGTAGTGTTTCTTTTATGAATGTGGGTGCTTTTGTATTTGGAGCATAAATGTTTAGAATCGAGACTTCATCTTGGTGGATTTTTCCTGTGATGAATATGTAATGTCCATCCTGGTCTCTTTTGATTGATTTTAGTTTGAAGTCTATTTTATTAGATATTAGGATAGCTACACCAGCTTGTTTCTTAGGTCCATTTGCTTGGAAAACCTTTTCCCAGCCCTTTACTCGGAGGTAGTGTCTGTCTTTGGAGTTAAGGTGTGTTTCTTGTATGCAGCATATGGATGGGTCCTGTTTTCTAATCCATTCTGTTAGCCTGTGTCTTTTTATAGGTGAGTTGAGACCATTGATATTGATGGATATTAATGACCAGTGATTGTTAATTCCTGTTATTTTTTTGGTTGTGTTGTGTTGTCCTTCTGTGGTGTATGTTGGTGTAGGATTATCTATTGCTTGATTTTTCATGGATGTGTTTAGCTTCTTTGGGTTGAATTTTCCCTTCTAGTGCTTTCTGTAGGGCTGGGTTTGTGGACAGGTATTGATTAAATCTGGTTTTATCCTGGAATATTTTGTTTACTCCGCCTATGGTGATTAAGAGTTTTGCTGGGTATAATAGTCTGGGTTGGCATCCATGGTCTCTTAGTGTCTGCATGAGGTTTGTCCATGATCTTCTATCTTTCATAGTCTCTATTGAGTAGTCTGGTGTTATTTTGATGGGTTTGCCTTTATATGTTACTTGGTCCTTTTCCTTTGCAGCTCTTAATATTTTTTCTTTATTCTGTGTGTTTAGTGTTTTGATTATTATGTGGCGAGGGGACTTTTTTTTTGGATCCAGCCTATTCGGTGTTCTGTAAGCTTCTTGTATCTTCATAGGTATTTCTTTCTTTAGGTTAGGAAAGTTTTCTTCTATGATTTTGTTGAATATATTTTCTGTGCCTTTGAGTTGGTATTCTTCTCCTTCTTCTATCCCTATTATTCTTAGGTTTGGTCTTTTCATGGTGTCCCAAATTTCCTGGACGTTTTGTGTTAGGACTTTTTTGTCTTTATTGTTTTCTTTGACTGACGAATCTATTTTCTCTATCGTGTCTTCAGTGTCAGAGATTCTCTGTTCCATCTCTTGCAATTGGTTGGTTATGCTTGTTTCTGTAGTTCCTGTTCGTTTTGTCAGGATTTCTATTTCCAGCATTCCCTCAGCATGTGTTTTCTTTATTGTCTCAAATTCATTTTTCAGATCTTGGAATGTTTCTTTCATCTGTTTAATTGCTTTTTCTTGGCTTTCTTTGATTTCTTCCCATTTTTTGTTCGTTTTTTCTTCCATTTCTTTAAGGGAGTTTTTTATTTCCTCTTTAATGGAGTTTTGCATTTCCTCTTTAAGGGAAGTTTTTATTTCCTCTTTAAGGGAGTTTTTTATTTCCTCTTTAAGGAAAGTTTTTATTTCCTCTTTAAGGTAGTGTTTCAATTCCTCTTTAAGGAAAGTTTTTATTTCCTCATTGAGGGAATGTTTTATTTCTTCTTTAAGGGCCTCTATCATCTTCTTAAAGTCATTTTTAGGGTTGATTTCTTCTGCTTCTTCTGTCATGGTATGTTTAGGTCTTGCAGGTGTAGAATCACTAGGTTCTGATGTTGCCATATAGGTCTTTATGTTGTTGCCTGTATTTTTGCACTGGCGTCTACTCATCTCTTCCTCTGTGAGGTGCAGGTGGTGTCTGTGTCTGAGAGTGCCTCTCTTGTTCTAATTTTTAGTCTTGGTTTAGTAGTGGTTCTTGGTTAAATTGGTGCTATTGGGCTATTTCTTCAGGGGCAGCTGATTTCGATCGGTGAATTATATACTTATGATTCTGGTGATCTGGTTTGGTGTCTGGGTAGCACCTTCTTCTGTGTTCTCAGGTCACTTTTTGTTCATTTGTCAACTCCTCAGCTGATCTTGTTTCTTCAGACTTTAAACTGTAGGCATCTGAATCCTCTCCCAGATGGGTTTCAGCTGAGCAGGGTAGTCTCACCAACACCTCTAAGTTGTTGGGTTTCACAGGATCAGCAGCTGGGCCCTGGGTTGTCCTCAGACGGAGTGTTCAGATTCGTTCTGGTTCTGACCCACGGAGATAGCTTCGTCCCCAGATGTTGGGGTTAGGGGCGTCCCTGTTCCAAGCTGCGTCTGCTTGTCTCCGTCCCTGGGCCTGTTTACCTCTGCGGTCCGCCGCCGGGCCTGTATGTCCCTGTCAGCTGCCGCTGGGTCTGTCTGCCTCTGGGGGCCGCCACCGGGCCTGAATGTCCCTGTCGGCCGCTGCGGCCCGGCACGTCTACCTCAGCGGGCTGCCGCTGGGCCCGTCCACCTCCACAGACCACTGCCACAGGCCTACCTGCGTCTGCTTGTCTCTGCCGCCGGGCCTGTCTACCTCTGTGGACTGCCGCTGGGCCCGAATGTCTCTGCCAGCTGCCGCCGGGCCTGAATGTCCCTGTCGGCTGCCGCCGCTGGGCCCGTCTACCTCAGCGGGCTGCTGCTGGGCCCGTCTACCTCCGCGGGCCGCCGCTGCAGGCCTACCTGCGTCCGCTTGTCTCCTCCGCCGGGCCTGTCTACCTCTGTGGGCCGCCGCTGGGCCTGAATGTCTCTGCCGGCTGCCGCCGGGTCTGAATATCCCTCTCCATATACTTTTAAAACTGTTTGTCAAACTTAGATGTACATAATCTTCTAAGAATAAGTTCATACAGCCTGTGACATTCTCTCAAATACTAAACACCATTTTAAAAAAGGTAACCTGAGATATCAGAGCAAGGAAGTGTTGCTAAGTGTGATTTGATCGAGAGAAATCTTTCTATGAGATATCATCCAGAGCGACCTATTTTTAAACTATTGACTTATTAGTCTGTCATGAGTGCGACATGCAAGTTTGCATGCATACAGCACAGTGTGAGAAGAGCTGTCAGGGAAGGAAGTCAAGGCACGGTGCACACATCTGGAAGGCAGCAATCGGGACCACTAGATATGAGATGATCCAAGACTGAAAAGGAGAAATGGAGGCAGGTGTTCAGCAGCCAAAATGTCAACTGCAGTGATGACACAGAATATGTTTAAAAACAAACCCAGAGTTCAGCCTTTCCATAGTATTTGTGTACCATGACCCTAGACGAAAGGTATTATTCCAGAATTGGCACATGACACAAACTTTATAAAGGCATTATCATGATATTGGGCTCTGATTAAGTGGAATGGTTTTACTATTCCAACAGAACCAGAAGAACCATTGAAAATCTGTAGTTTAACACCTTAAGACTGCAGTGCTTCCTTTGAGTGAAAAGGAGGCCATTTGATTGCAAAGTCCAGACTACTTGTACATTTTGATGGGAAATGGCTGACTGAGTCATTACTGTTCTTGGCACATAATCATGTCAGGTATTTGTGTTTCTCAGAATCATGCTTTAAAACCATTAATGAATAGTCTACCCACATTTTATGACGTCAAAAATACAAGGGATCACTCTTAAAAATATAGAATTGTGCAACTTCACCTTGGGGTACACAGGAAATGCTTTCCAACCAGAAAGTTCACCTAACTCAGGCCTGAGCCCTCTCGAGACACACAGGTTGGAAATGGCTTTTTAAAAATGAAAAGTGAGGCGTCCAGTCTTAAATATATGACTTTATGTACAAATCATAAAACATTGATTGCTGTTTAACACATTTGTTTCCAAATTTACTTCTGATGTGGAAAAATAAATCACCAGCTACCTCAGTTTTACCACCGACCAGTCTAATTACCAGGTCATATTTATATTTTCAGTGCTTCATCAATTACCTGCAAAACATATATTTTAAGGCTTTTGATAGTTTAATTTGCACTTTAATCACAGGCTTCCAATTTGTTTATTCATTCTGAGTAGCAGGTTCTTAAATATTGAGTATGTTAGGATGTGGCTGAGTGGTTCGCTGTCCTGGGAACCCAGACTCTCCCCTACAATGTTCTTGTGTGTGTATGACACCTTAGAGAGCTCTTACTTCTTCATTCCACCATACACTGTCCTCTGCAGCACTGAGTAGGAGGTATGTGAGGAAGAGGGAAGAAGAATATGTACACATAAAATATTAACAGAGCAAGTAAATAAGCCAATCAGTAAGTAAATGAATACCACTTCACAAGTGTAGCCTTTGATGGGAGTCGAACACTGACTGATACTCAAAACTATACAAATGAGGGTCACTCCCCATAAGACCCTCTACCTAAAAGTAGCAGGTATTATTTTAACAAGTTTACAGCTTTGATCTTATACTGGGAGACAAAGAGGCTTTTTTTTTTCCAAAGTCAGAATGATTGACTCAGGTTTTAAAGAAAGTGTACAACGTTACCTCAGAGCATGGTAACTGAATAAGTAAATATGTTAAAAAAAATGACTGGGAGGAATGTGATTTGTCACAATCCTTAAGTCATCTCCCTGTTATCAATCAGCACAGTCAACTTACATGAAGAAGCCTGTTGGGGATGCAAAGAAAGAAAAGTGTGCATCCAGAGACAAGGAGGCAGGGCTACCTGGAGGGAGACACAGGTCATAGATATAATTCACAGCAGAGGCAAAGGAGCTATGGAGGTATGATGTGGCTCAGTGGACAAAGGTGCTTGCTGCCAACCCTGAAGACCTGAGTTAGAAATCCCTGGGCCCCATGTGGTGGAAGGAGAGAACAGAATCCTGCAACTTGTCCGCTGACTTTCACATATAGGCTTTGGCAAATACAAACACATCCATGCGTGTGCACACACAAAAACATTAAATTTTTTTTTAACAAAAGAAAAGGAAGCAAAAGACCCAGATACTGCACTTTGCATCTGGCATTTTCCTGCACATGATTTCCTTTGTCTGAATTTAGTATGAAGGTAGGTAATAGAACAACCTGGAGAGAGTGATCTGCAAAAGTTGACTCCTGACTTACAGAGGATAATGAGGGAGGGGATGGGAAATATATGTTAGGAGTGAAATCAAGGGGCCAAGGGCAAAGTGTGGGGCTAGGTAACCTAACTTCATTTGCAAAGAAGTCCAGAGGTGAAGGGAGGCACGGAAAACCCAAGTTTCCTCCAGTCACCTTGCTAGTAGACAGATACAGTTGCTCCTCCATTTGGTTTTAAAATTAAAGTCTTCAAAAATATGTCTACATGTATTCTTGACCATTCATTTATCAATTCATGAGTTATTTAGTAATATTGTTTTCATAGAATATATTTTCAAAATCTTTACAATTTATAGTTAGCCTTTTTAAAATTTGTGTTTGTGTGTGTGTGTGTGTGTGTGTGTGTGTGTGTGTGTGTGTACAGTTGTATGTGCAGAGTGCAGTTCATATTGAGGCCAAAGGAAGGTGGTGTCAGGTCCTTTGAAGCAGGTTTACTAGTGATTTGTTTGTGTGTTTCTTTTACAAAGGGTCAGTATTGCTGGTTAGTTTCTGTCAACTCAACACAAACTAGAGTTACCTAGGAAGAGGAAACCTCAGTTGAAGAATTACCTTCAGCAGATTGGCCTGTGGGCACCTCTATAGGCATTTTCTTGATTACTGATTGATGTGGGAGGGTCCAGCTTACTATGGACAGTGCCCACTATGGGCATTGTCCCCAATGGGCAGGTGGCTCCAGGTTGTATAAGAAAGCAAACTTAGAAAGCCAGAGAGCAAGCCAGTAAGCAGTATTCCTCCATAGACTGTGGTTTGGTTCCTTCTACTAACCCCTACTGCTAAATATACATATTGGAGGAATATAAGTGGTTATTATATAATCTCCACTTTTAATTGAAGGATTTAAAATTTTAAAGTTGACTGTAACAAATAAAGATTGTCTTGTTTGCTTTCTATTTATTGAATTGTGTATATGAACCTGTTTGTTTTTTTTTCATTTTTGCCCTTTGCATTGAGTATTTTATTACCCATATTCATATTTCCTTTAGTCTTAATGACAATTTGATTTAATGCTTAGGACTGCTAGAAAATATCAAAGACTTAATTTACCAAGGCCCTTTTCCAAATGTTTCCTATTTACAATGTGAAAATGTTCCTGGAGTAAATTCCACTCACTGATTCCTTCTGTTATCCTCTATCTAACACAGACAGACATATTCCATAGTTCATTTGGTTAATTTTCTCTCAATACTTTACAAATTGTAAGAAAATATAAATCAAATATATGATAAGACACACACACACATGAACACACACACACACACACACACACACACACACACACACACACACACCTATGAACCCTTTTTAGGATTCTTCATTTTTTTTGTGTGTGTGTGTGTATGTGTATGTGTGTGTGTGTGTGGAGGGAGGGGTAGTGTAGCCATTGATTTTATTTGACATAATTTTCTGTGCGGTTCTGTTTTATACACATCTTCTCAGCTATTCTCTGTAGATGTTTACTAGTTTACATTAATTTTAAAGGGCATTTAGAAAAAAAATTTTACTAGATTTTTTTCTTGGATGATCACCATGTTACATGTGACTCCACCATCCTATTTTCCACTGTTTCTGAAGAGAGGTCAGGTGCAATTTTTAATCATTTTGGGAATTTTTGTCCAATTTTCCCCAGGTGCTTTGATATTAGTGTGTTTGCTTTTAATACTATTCTGTTTCTCTCTCTTCTCTTTTACTTATTCTCAAGATGCTTTCCTCTGTGTTAACACTACTTGGTTCTGTTGAGTTTCTGAACTCTGAAAAATTTAGATTTGGCTTGTACAATCTACCTTACTCCTGAAATTAAAATGGTTTTTTTCTGATGCTGTTATTTTTGTATTAGATATGGTTTTTAATTGCTACTCTTTCTTCCTTGAGTTTCTCCTGAACCCCTTTTATCTCTGCTACAGTTCAACTCTTAGAATGGCACCATCATTTCTTACATTTTATCGTCCTATGAAGGAATGTACAGTCAAGTCTTTGGGTTTCAAATTCCTGACAGATTCCCCAAGTGTTCACATAGTTATGACCCTTGTATTAATTAATAACTGTTATATATTTTATAATTTCTCTGAAATCCTTGTAGAATATTATTTTAGCGTGTGTTGCTTTTGTTTATGTTGCATTTATTTAACCCTGTAAAACTGTGTTACTTTGCCTGTCTAAAACACCTGATAGTCTAATAAAGAGATGAATGGCCAATAGCAAGGGGGCCCCCAAAGAGTTAAAAAAAAAACAACCAACAATATATTATCATTCCATACAGGTCTTATAGGATGGCTTCAGCTGAGTATATGCTTCATTTTCTCATTTTCCCTAATATGTTATATTTTGTGGCTATATTCATGTATATGGATATCACACACACACACACACATACACATACACACACACCCCTCAAAAAATGTCACAAATTTATCTTGTACTTCAAGTAGCCCCAAAGTGAGGAATTTCTGTCCTCTGTAAATTACTCTATCTTGCCAGGTAGCAGTGGTGCACACCTTTAATCCCAGTACTTGGTAGGCAGAGACAGGCAGATCTCTGTGAGTTTGAGACCAACCTGGTCTACAGAGCGAGATCCAGGACAGGCACAAAAACTACACAGAGAAACCCAGTCTCACAATGCCCTCCCCCCAAAAAAAATTAACTACATCTTAAGTATTCTGTGATAAAGCATGAAATGGAGGAGGAAAACAAATGATGATGTGGTAATTGATGTATTTATCTTTAATACATCTGTTTTCTGTTCACTTTGATATGGAGTGACTGAAGATGTGCTTGTTATTACAGCTCTCTCATCCTCTTAGCTTATTGAAGTCTTCCTTGGTTGTACATGTCATCCTGGAGACTTCAGCACAGGTCTTTTATTTATGATTGTTACAAATTAGCATTTGGTTTAGTCCATGAACAATATGAAGAACTAGGATCAAATTATTTTCATCTCACTGTTATGCTGTTTCTTTCTCTCATTTAATTTAACAACTACATTCATCAATATTTTATGAAGTCCAAATGGATGTCATGTTATAAAGTATCTGTATTTACTTTATAACTCTCTACCTATTCCGAACTATCTACCTATCATCTGTCCATCATCTATCCGCATACGTATTATCTATTACCCAAATAACACATATCTCCATATTCTGTCCTTATCATCTATTACCTTTCTTCTACATTTTTGTCATCTATCCTTGGCTATCATTTTCTATCATTCATAAGTACCATGTCTTTCCTTATCTATCATCTATCTCTCTTATCTATCTATCTATCTATCTATCTATCTATCTATCTATCTATCTATCATCTTCCATCATCTATTCTCTATCATCCATCTCTATCATTATCAGATAATCCTCCTCCTCTATTTCTCCCTTATTATAATCTAGATTTTGATTATTTTTATTGAATCCTAATGTTTTCTTTAATCTGGGACAAGTTGATGACATAGTCTTGACCTATTTTCCCTGAAATGTAATAAATGTCTTTAATAGCTCCTAAACAATGAATGATTTCAGTAGGTTTTCACTTGTGGGTTAGAAATGAGGATGGGTGGGTTTTGTTGGGTGAGTCATTTGTTGTTCAGTATATTGAGGTTGTTATAGCATTCTCCTAAAAAAATAAGTTGCTGCCAAATTGTGGGTCCTTAGGAAGCTATAGATCCATTTCTGTCTTTTGTGAGTTTTAAATCTATCTTTATCTTTGGTTGATGCTGATATTTCTTACAAAAATCTCAGTTTTCTTTTATGAACATATCTACATTTTTATTCCTTCATCTCTGGGTTTCAGCCTAATAATTTTATTCTGACTTAGCTTAAAATTTGCAAATACTTTATCCATGTCAAACCTTCTATTGAAGGCATTATGTGCTCTTGAGATCAGTTATACATTAGTGCTAGAAATCCTGTTATCTTTGGTTCAAATGCTTGTAATCTTATTTCTTTATCTTATCCTTTAACACCTGAACACGTAAAGTTCCATTTTGATCATCTGATCTCTGATAGGCTTTTGTCTCTGTGACTGTGTCTCTGTAGTTATCCTTTGGGACTTACCTGTTCTTATTTGATCAATTTTTTTCCCTTATGGGACATTCTGTTTTTTATTGTTGTACTCATTTTTTATGGACATGCAGGAATCTAGAGTCTTCTCAAGATGTTATCTCTATCCAAAGGGCAAGTTTACTCTCTAAGTACAGTCATTTCACATGGAATTCATATTTCCACCAGGACTTCAGAGCTCATGATGACCAATGTATTTCTTTCTCACTCATGTTTATATGTTAAAATAAGTGAAGTTCTAAATTAGTGGTTCCCAACCTTCCTAATGCTATGACCCTTTAATACAGTTTCTCATGTTGTGATGACCCCCAACTATAAACTGTTTTCATTGCTATTATATAACTGTAATTTTGCTACTGTTATAAATGCTATTATAAATATCCAATGTGCAGAATATCTGATATTCGACCTCCAAAGGATCACAACCCACAGGTTGAGAACTGCTGTTTCAAACCAATATGTATAAGTTTGCCCCACCCCCTTTCCTGCTGAGTCCTGACATTCAATTTCCACTTACCTTCCCAAACATGCTAGTCATAAGACATTATCTTTTCACTCTCCAAACTGCTTCTTCTAGAGTCAGAGGTCTAAACTCCTCACTGCCTTATCATGGTAAGAGGCTAGAATTTTATGTTTTAGTAATCTCCAACTAGTATATAACTTTGTTGAAAAACCATACAAATTCAATTTGAAACTGGTTTAAATAGAAATGCAAGCTTAATTATGGAAAGGTAAATAGATTGCAGTAAAACAAAGATAGGAAGATAGATTCATAGAAAGAAAGATAGATAGATAGATAGATAGATAGATAGATAGATAGATAGATAGACAGACAGACAGACAGACAGACAGATAGATAGATAGATAGATAGATAGATAGAATTTATTATCTCCTTCAGAATGTAAGTAGATGCTGTGAGGTTGCAAGAATATCTTGCTATCTCCCATAGTGTCATTTGCTACCACTAAGAAGCTTAATCTTCGTAACTTCTGGTATGGCCTTCTTTCTGCCTATCCATGTTCAAGGCCGTAACAGCCTGGGCCATGGTGTGAGACCCTGTCACAAACAACAACAACAAAAGAAACACCACAAAAACTAAATTTAAAAAAATCTCTATTTTTTTTTTGTTTCCCCATTGGTAGGAGAGTATGCAAATGCCCATTTTTGTCTGAGCGACAGTAACTCAGTTACAAGCCCAAACACTAGAATCCTGTTGCTTTAAAGGAGCAGGATAAAGAAAATAGAATTTCCCTTTAAGACATGTGCAGTATTATTACCTGAGGTCTCATTTCTCAGTGCTGTTACTGTTATGTTAAAGAGTTCTTATTGGTGACTTAGCCATGAACATTTAAACAAAATAATGTGTTAGAATTGGGGCCATGGTGTAACAGAATATGAATGCATTCTAATATTTTAATTACATTGCTTGTGAAATACTGACTATTTATCTCCCTCATGCCTCCTTCCTTCTTTGTTCCTTTCTTTCCTCCTTACCTTTCTCCTTTATTCCTTTCTTCTGTCTTCTTGATTACAGGTTTCTGTCTAAGTTTTTCTTTTTTTAGAAAGTGAAATTGAACAAACATGTATAGATAATTGTTCAAAATATCAACTTCAATACAGTCCTATTGCTTTGTCAAAGGTTGTTGTTGGGGATTGAACTTAGTCCCTAGTGTGCTTTAGGCAAGCTTTCTTCCACTGAGCTACACTTTAAGTCTGACCCTTCTGACTTCATATTATGCTCCTTAATTTAAATTTATTTCACTAAAGATACATGATTAAATACATATGCATGCATAGGCACATCAAAAGGGAGGAAATGTGATACTAAATAGATAACTAAATAGGTAAGTAAGCTACTTAAAGTTAATTAAAGTGATTTTGTTGTTTTGTTCAAATAAAGTACACACACACACACAAACAAACACACAAAAGCATATTTGACTTAAAGTCTTCGAAAGATACAAGTTTATTTTTGCATAGGAAGAGTGGAATCAAAGTCTAGCCTTTTCTGGATTATGTTTTACTCCGAAGGAGCTGGTATCTGGCCTCTGTGAACCCACCTCCCTTCTTACCCATATTCACGGACTGAATTGTGGTTGACTGAGTATGAATTCTGAGTCAGAGAGACATGGATCAGCTCATCACTCTCCTGTAGCTGCTGGGAAAAGCCCCCAGCTTAGTGGCTTTCCAATACTCTTTTCACCTCACAGTCTGTGAACTGGAGTTGACTTGGACCACACTGGAATTAAGTATAGTTGTCATTCCAAGATGGCCTTCCAGGTTGCAGAGGTCTGTATTAACCCACATCCTCCTCCATCCTCAAAACCAAACCAGCCTCTTCAACTTGAATACCCACATAGCATCCTTCTTCCTTTCTCTCTGTCTCTCCCACCATTAAGTCTATCTAGGTAACTTAAGACAGTCTTCCAATGTTAGTGTTATCTGACAAAGAATGCCTATCCCAATGTCAATCTCAATCATAATTGACCATAACTTCACAGGGGCCAGAAAGTAGGCCGCTGACACTCCCAATTTCCAGTTGCTTTGTGTGTCTTTGTGAGGTGCTAACCCATGTTTTTAATGTCAACTTGGGCCTGGCAAGGCTCCCACAGTGTCATGTCATTTAAAAGAAAGCGATAATGGTCACTCTAATTCAATACATTCCTGATTATAAAGTAACATGTTAAGACAAGCAGTTTTGAGTCCGTGCTAATGAGAAATAACAGGCTGGTCTTAAGAGAGGGTCAGAACCCAGCAAGAGGTGTTGAAGGTCACACACATTCCCATCTGTTCCTCTTGAATTTGCAAACCTTATTGACTGGCTATAAATCAGCCAATAGTATAGCTGCCTTGAAAATGAACACAAATAACCTGGGGAAGAGGATCTTTCAGATCATTTTTGCATTTGGGAACTGATCACATAATTGATCGTTGCAGAAACACCAGGCTGCTAAACCATATCTCTGTCACTTGCTGCTGTAGGACTACAAGATTGGAGCTATTGTCCCTGGAGAGCTTCTGGAGGTTTCTTGATGCCAAAGGCACCCTGGAAACTGCCACAGAAACAGATGCTATTTACATCTGTTTTTCATGACAGTCAGTTAAGAAGGAAAAAAAAACTGCATTTTAACTCACACTGCTCAAATATTCAAGAACCTATTTGACTTGTCAAGGCACTTTTTAAAAAATTGTAGTAGGAGATGAAATTTATAGCAAATACAAATTATTACATTTTACTTAGAATTTATCATGAATAATTTTTTTTTGCATATGGTCTTTGCATTGAATTCTGGGAGAATTTTTAAGAGAAAGAGTATTTTTTGCTCTTTCATTCCCATTGTTATACTGTGAAGAACAAAGTTAGCTTGTGCTGTATGAACAAAACTTGATTTTTATTATCTAAATTAACATAGATGAATATATTTCCTTCAATTTTTAAATGTTTTACTTTTTCTAACAATCTTGTTAACTCTGATCTCAGGGGAACTTTTAAGTAGACTCCCAGGCATGATTGCTTTTCAAGCACACTCCAGAACTTCTATTTATACTTTTCTGAAGGGTCCTTCTTAAAGAGACATTTTCCCCTTATTAGGACAATAGACGTTAAATAGGAAAAGTAATTTTTAAGCATTGCATCTCTTCATGGCTGGGGCTGTACTTCTGTGGATAGATCCTAATCTGCAAGAAGACCTGGAATTGATGCCTGGAACCTCATCAAACTGCCCTTGCCCTGCAGATCTGTAATTCCAGCACTCCAGAGCCAGGCTGGAGGGTCAAAGTGCAAGGTCATTATCTGGAGCACTGCATGTTGGAGGGCAGCCTGGGCTCCAGGAGATTCCTTCTCATAACAGTGTCCTTAGTGTGTCTGAACTGTGTGCAGACTAACTGGCTGGAACCTTTACTATGGGAGAATATGGCAAATACAAAAGGCATGCATGCCCATGCGGCTTTACAAACAGGGAACAAAATATTAAAGTTTGCACAAACTTTTTATTAAAACTGTAAAAGGGAACCTAGTAGGCCGTCTTCATAGATTAGAAGTTATGGTGCTTTCAATTAGACACAGCCATTGCTCATCCCACTGAATCAAGCCAGAATGAGTCAGGATGTGAACTCAGTTTTTCACTCCATGCTATGCTGATATAATGCAGGCTTTGCACTTAGGGCTTTGGTTTACAGCATTTGAACTAGGTTCCACCCCAACACACAACAAAATGGTTGCTGCTGTCAGTGTGATTTGTAATAAAGATTCCTCTTAATCATACTCAGCCTTTTCAGCAGCGTCTATATCAACTGTTTCACATCAGCCGCAATGATGGGATATTTTCACTTGTCTCAGCAAAGTGTATTTGGTGTGGAAGGTGATACTTCTCTTCTCTCCAGATGGAAAAGACATCCCTAGGCAAACAAAAATAGAAAGATAGCATGCACATTTTTACAAATAGGTTTTGAAAATGTCCTCTACTATGACCTGACTTCTGGCTGGGGTCTTTAAAAAATAATCATCCTCTAGAACTGCTCAGACCACAATCTTCCTGAAGCAGATATTTCTTAGGAGATGATTGTAGACTTACACACAAGCAAAGTGCCTCTGCTGCTTCTAATAAGCTCAACCTGATTATCTTACAGTAACATAAATATTTTTTACCACCTCGATGAATACTAACTCGAGTCTCCTAAGTGGCGAACAGTAAACAAAATAATTCACAATATTTAATATGAAGTGACATATTTGATATTTATGTTTATAATTCTCTCACCCTAAAATTATACATATATTTAAACATGACTGAGAACATTTACAAAAAAATGTATAAGCATGTAAAATACACTCATTTGTTGGAATGCCCAAATCTTAGTTAATCATTCATATACACAGATTATCACCTGAAGTCCACTCTCTGGATTCCCCACAGGCTGGACAGGTGGGCTAGGGAACTTGGAAAGGGGGTTTTCTTAGCAGAACTGAGGACAGAAAAACAGTTGCTTGCTATTACCTCTGTTCAGGACCTGTTTCCTCTGGGCACTGAAACTACCAGGTGGTGGTCTTTGTTTTATTTGTGGCCCATACAATCCATGACGGGGCTCTTTCTACCTTCCCAGCCTCCCCAGTGCTGGCATTCCTGACCTGTGCTCCTTGCTCTGTGGAAACACGCAGAAGGGCAGAAGGATCAAGTGTAATGATCTCACTGTATCCTACACCAAACAGAACCCCAGCTGCATGGAGCCTTCTCAACCCATTAAATTCAAGTCTAATAAAAACAGAGGGTGTTTCTGCTGGTTTGAAATCCATTTTGTGTTACAAAAAAATGAATATGTCAGATTGGAAGAGTTAAGTCAGATGAATAGGCACAAAGCATTTTTCAAGACTTATTTATTTTTAATAAATATGTATGTGTGTCTGAATATGGGTATGTGTATATGAGTTTAACACAGAAGAGGACATCAATCCCCAGAAGCTGGAGTCACAGGCAGTCCTGAGTCTCCTGATGTGAATCCTGGAGCAGTACAGTTTCTTAACCATTGAGCCTTCTCTGCAGCCCAGGCAGAAAGTGCTTGTTTGGTTTTTGTTTTTAATTATTTTAGAGTTTATCTCGGCCAGCCAACAGTAAGGAACATAACTTACATTAGGATACAGAAAAAAAATCAAGAAACCAAATTGCCTGTGATGAATAATTATGGTATTGACCATACAGTTTTACAAATGAAGTAATTGAGCTTTATGCATACAGTGGGTGAATTTATGTTGTGTATAAATATAAAGCTGATTTTTGAAATTGAAAGAGCATAATACATTAAAATGAAGTATTCAGTGTCTCATTATACCAACATAGTTCTTATCCATAATGATGAATTTTCAAAAATTAAAAAATGAGATTATTACAATTATTATTTCAAGAATAAAAAAGGCACACAAATAATTTCAAAATACAGAAAAAATAATGAGGGTTATTTTATTATTAATATGTAGTGGAAAAATGGCTCAGCAAAAAAGTCATATATTAAGAAGTTTGTCAGTGTCTGCATACCAGTTTTCAAGGTAGGAAAGGGACATTTCAACATTCATATTTGCATAGGACATTACTGGAGACATAAGTCAGTGGTAGAGCACCACCTTGCCATGTGTAAGTCACAGGTATTGTCCTTGGCACTTAAAATATAGTCATAAAACATTATAAATTTTTAAATGTGTGATCATTAGAGAAGGCATTCAACCTTAACCAGCTGCAACAGAAACCTACAGAACAGAAAAAGATATGAACCCTGTTTCTACAAAGAGTTGAAATATACAAAGTGTGGTGTGTAGCCATTCCAGCTTTGATCTGGAAGTTCCAACCCCCATTGAGGCTTCAGTAACTATCACAAGTCGGGGCCAAGAGGGGGCCCTGAAGACCGGAGATCCAGATGCCCCTCCTTCTCTTGTTTCCTGGACCCTGGATGCTGGAGGTAGACCAAACAGAGTTCTCCAGAGAACACCGCCGGACTGCCCTGTGTCCTTCCCAGACCCTGTTACCTATCCCTTCATTTGTAAGTTATGCCACTAAATAAATCTCCCTTTTGCCGGGCGGTGGTGGCGCATGCCTTTAATCCCAGCACTTGGGAGGCAGAGGCAGGCGGATCTCTGTGAGTTCGAGGCCAGCCTGGGCTACCAAGTGAGTTCCAGGAAAGGCGCAAAGCTACATAGAGAAACCCTGTCTCGAAAAACCAAAATAAATAAATAAATAAATAAATATCCCTTTTAACTACGTGGAGTGGCCTTAATAATTTCACCAACAACAAAGTACACATAACCCCTGGATTTTAGAAATAACAACAAAAATCTGTTTTAAATAAGGTCCAAACTCAAGTGTCTCTTCATTTTTAACATTGATTTTTATTTTATATATATATATGGTGTTGCCTGGATGTATATGTGTGTGTGTGTATACCATGTAAATGCCTACTGAGATCAGAAGAGGGCTTCATGTCCTCTGGAATTGGACATATAGATGGTATGAGCCACTGTGTGGGTACTGGTCATCAGAACCCAGGTCCTCTGCAAGGGAACAAGTACTCTTAACTGCTGAGTGATTGCTGTGGAACAATCTTTGTACACTGTAAATATGTATTATTTTCATTGGTTAATAGCTGACTGGCCTATAGGAAGGAAGAGATTGGGTAGAAGAACCCGACTAGGAGGATGCTGAGAAGAAGAATGGCAGAGTCTGAGGAGTCTCCGGGGGATACCATGAGACTCAGAGTGAGCAGGATGGGAAGTACATACTTGAGGTAAACAAGCCTGGAGCAGCACAAAGATGAATAAAAATGAGTTAACTAAAGTTATATGAGCTAGCTAAAAACAAGCCTAAGCTATTGGCTGAGCATTTATAAGTAATGGTGGGTCTCTGTGTGGTTATTTGGGAAATGGCTGTTGGGACAGAAAAGTCAGCCTACAAATTTTCTCTCTAGCCACATGAAAAGGCAAAGAGAAAACTGACCCAAAATAAAACACTTGACAGCAGTTGTAACAAATGGAAATCCTCACTGCCAGGAGATAACTGGCTCATACTGCTGACTTCTCAACAAGGAAAGCAAGTGTTGGTGAGGATATGGGGGAATAGAGCTCTTTGCACTGTTAGTGGGAGCAGAAAATGGTATCTGCTATGGAAACTAGCTTGAGAGTCCAGTCACCAAGGAGAGAATTTCCATGGTGCATTTGCCTTCTCTATCTGCTGTGACAAAATGCCACAAGAGGAAGGACTGACAGCTGGCATTTCTCATAGTTGTGGGACTAAGAATGTCAAGGTCAAAGCAGCGATTGCTTTGACCACACCTGTCCTCTCTCATTGCTCTTGTATACTGAGATAAGAAGGGTACCCTCTACAGTCTTCTATCCTAGCAAATGAGAGCCCAACCCTGGCCTTCTCATTTGTATGACTCACTCTGAGCGATTTCATGTCAAAACACAGCCACATGGGGTATTAGGGCTTCAGAGTCTGAATTACTGTTAAATTTACTCTTTGAAGATTTCACTATCTATACAATGTATTTGACCCTATCTGCCCAGTAAGTGTTGCAATTCTCCCCAACCCTCCCCCCTGCCCCCCATCTCTTCCTATTTCATGTTCTCCATTTTGTTACTGTTATTAACCCCTTGAGTCCAGTTAGTTCTTCCCCTATGCTCATGGTTGGTATGCAGCTACTGAGGCTTGAGAAAATTGCCAGCAACCATGTTTCAAAGTAGAGTGTCTCTCTGTCTCTTGGCAACCATAAAACACTCCCCCTCCTAGGGTGGGTTTCAGGGGGCTATTCCCTGATTCATGTTGGAATTTAGAATGTCTGAATTTTGAGGGCCTTACAGGTTTTGGCCCTTGGGGAAAAAAATGTTCAGAATTCCCACTTCTCGATCCCTATCAAAGGGAATTGAATGGTGGATTCCAAACAGTGATATCTGTACACCTGCTTTCATAGCATCTTAATTAGAAACATCTAGGGGGAAGAAGATGGTGAGGTGTTCTTTGAAGAGTGAATGAAAAAGCAGTGTGCTTTATTTAGACCAGTAATTCTCCAACCTTCCTAAAGCTGGGACCCTTTAATACAGTTCCTCATATTGTGGAGACCCCCCAACCAGAAAATTATTTCTTTGGTACTCATAACTGTAGTTCTGCTACTGTTATGAGTTGTACTGTAAATATCTGTCTTATATTTAGGATATCTTATATGTGACCCCCCCAGATGAAGTCACAACCCACAGGTTGAGAACCATTGGTTTAGACAATGACACGTCACTATAATTTAAAAGACCTGACAGTGTTGTTCTAAGAGAAGCCAGCCACTGAGTGAAGATGAGCACTGTGTGACTCCACTCATGGTTAATATGAGCAATAGAAACCAGATCAGACTCAGAAAGTAGCCTAGTGGCTCCTCAGGCACAGGAAATGAAATTGATGAGCTGGTGATAGGGCTTAAATGGGAAACCTTGGATGCTGTTGCGGACTCCAGTTCAGTCCCCAGCACCAACATGAATACTCACACCTCTACCTCCAGTTCCAGAGTTTCTCATGCCCTCTTCTGGCCACATGGGCACTGCATGCATGTGGTGTACATAAACTCATGTAAGAACACACCCCTACACACAAGAATAAAGAATAAATACTATTTGGAAATGGTGATATGATTAAAGGGAATAAATACTATTTAAAAATGGTGATATGATTAAAGGGAATAGAAATCAGTTTTGTAAGGATGAAAATGCTAGAGATATTTGTTAAACAATGCTATATGAATAAAGCTTCCAAACTGTGTGTTTAAAATGGTTAGGGTGGGTATCATTGTGTGGTTTGTATCCAAATTAATGATGGAAAATTAATATATCATATGTCATGTTTTTAGAAAGACATGCCCATAAAAATATTTGATTACTGAATATTACCCTCAAGTTTCTCCTGCAAATGTCACATTTTCATCTTATCTGAGAACATTTCTTAGAATATTGATTCTCCAACTGCTTCAGTTTATCTCATGAGTTGCTGGTACGCACTCAAACACTTTTATTTAAACTATAAAGATTTTTACATCTCTAAAAATATGTATTTCATTTAAAAATTCTATTTATCATTTACTAATGATTATTTATTTAAACATATTATTTATCATTTAAAATTGTGCTTCCCAGATATAAAAGAGTATAAAAGTTGTGCATGTTAATATGATAGCGTATTCCATGGCATCATGCGCCTCTGTTACAGTGTTTAAACCAAGATAACCTCTTTGATCTCCTGAATCATTTCCTGAGTTCTGTAATGGAAACATCTAAACTCCTTCCAGTTTTTTGAGGTACATGCTCCTGACACAGGTACTCACTGCTTTAAGAGTATATGTTGTCATTTGAACTACCTCAGCTCAGCCCCCAGTGGTCAGCCTTTCTTGTCCCTCCCCACAGCACTGACCACATCAACATTCTACTCCAAACTTCCATGAAGTCACTTCCTTGGAAGAAACACACACGAGGGAGCTCATTCAGTGCATGCGTCATTATTCGAGGTCATTCTACTCAACTTCAGGTCTCCCTGAGTTTCATCTATGTTGCCACAAGTGACAAACTTTTGTTTGTGTTAATGTACTTTCAGTCTTTTCTGAGCCATTCTTTCCTACCCAAGAGACACCCCACCGCAACACTGTTTCTCTGGTCGGTTGGTCTTAAGCATTTTTCACAGACACACACATATACACTGGCCCACATGCCTGCACTCACACACATACACACACATACCTGTATATTCTTTGAGAAATGCCTGTTTGGGTCTGTTCTCTATTTTTCATTGATTGGTTCAATTTTGGGTTGTTGTGTTCTCTTGAGATTTCATGTGTTCTGGGTAGTCTATTCCTTATCAGATGCAAACGTGTTAGACCATTCCGTAATTTGTCCCTTCACTGTGCTGTTCCTTTTGCTGTGCACAAGTTTTTAGATACACGTAATTCCATTTGTCAATTTTTACTTGTGTTTCCCATGATTCAGGCACTTTTCAAACAAAAGAAAAAAGAAAAAAAAGCAATCTTTTCCATGTCAATGTTTCAAAGCATTTTCCCTATGCTTTTTTTTTTCTGTAATTTTGTATGGTTTCAGATTTTACCCTGAAATCTTAATTTGAACTTGAGTTTATTTCTGTAACTGGGTAAGAGGGCTTGAGGTTCCTTTACCACATATATGGTGTTTTATTTTCCCTGGAGAGTGGCCTTTCCTCTAGCTGCTGGAGTAGAGTGCATATTTTCATCATTGGTAAATATGGCAGGCTATGGGTGTCTCAGTCTGCTTTCAGGTACTCCGTGCTATTCTGCTGGTAGGTATAGGCTCCCTGAGCATTTTAAAAGCAGCATTTTCATTTAATGTTATGCATAAGTTTATTCTAGACCTAAGGGAATTATTTGTCTTGTGCTTTTTTTTTTTTTTTTTAGAAAAGAGCAGGTTTTAATAAATGGAAATTCAGTACTATGAACTATCATGTCAATGTAATCATTTAATTATGCAACTTTCTTATAGCCATTTTATTATCTAATTTAAATAATTTCATTTAAATGGTTATTTTATTTAATTTAAATAAGTACTTAATTAAATTGTTTAAATTATTTTTTTAATTTATGACAGAAAATTCAATGTATTAATTACCTTGAGGAAATAAAGTACATGGTTATCCATATTACAAAGCTTGTTTTTTGTAACTGTTAAGATGTGGAAAGAGGCAGGCATTTTATGTCAGATGAGGGGGTTCCACAGTAATTGTTCACCAGAGTAGCCCCGGATTATGTCCAATCTTCCTTGTGCAATGCAAATTAGATTGGCCTTGGGCCTTCTGGAGGGAGGTCAAAGTCACGTGACCAGGGAAGCCTTGCAGGTGAATCAGGCAAGATGGACCAGGTCCACACAGGCTGGCAGACACAGAGTCAATCCTCAGGAAGAATGTGGGGCCATGAGAGTCACAAACCCCTCTGTGCGCCGCAGCACCTCCTGCAGGCTCTGCCCTAGTGTGTTTCCAGGGCCACAGGGGAAGCTGGCGGCGGACTCCAAGCTTTCTACAGTTCCCTGTACCCCAAGAGCAAAGTGTCTTCCCCCAGTTCCAGCTGTAAGACTTGAGGAAGAGCAGAGGGCGAGTTTCAGAAACCACCACCTCCTCCCCGCCCCACCCCCACCCTCACCCCCGGGCCGACACACCAGGCAGGGACATTTGCTTCCAGACCGGACCTTTGCGCTCAGATGCTCATTGGCATCTGCGTCTGCGCACTGGTGACGCAGACAGCCACGGTGTGGGGCGTGTACAGCAGGGGCAAAAGGCCTGGGTGGGTCCAAACAGATGTGCAGAGACAGGTATCTGGGGGCTACATGGAGCCAGGAGGGGCGACCGGCCTTGGAGCTAGAACACTTCCCACTAGCAACTGAATCATTTGGAGCACACTTCCTCTAATGGAACCGATCAGCAGCTCCGCTCCTCACACAGGCGTCTAGGAGGGGTGTGGCGAGCGGCGGCTCTGGTGCTGCCACTTTGGGGGAGTTTCTTCTCCCTGCGACCTACAGGCTGGGAGCACCTCGTCCTCTAGAGGTTGGCATCACCAACTTCTTTCCTGTGGCCTGAAGACTGATTGGGATAAAGCAGACACTGCCCCGCCTCCTCCCTAATGATTGGGATGAAGCAGGCATTGCCCCCGCCTCCTAGTCGCTATCCAAGTGGCTCTAAGGAACAAGGCACATCACAGACTGGTGCCAGCTCAAGTTCTGCTTGAGTGATTTAGACTCCACGTCCACCCAGGTCCTGGTCCAAACTGAGGCGATGGTAAACCAAGTAGCTTCTTTCACAGTCGTGGCTCGATAGGTTGCCACCCTAAGCGTCTGACATGGGGATGGAGGCAGATGAACAGAGGCCAGAATGCAGAATCCAGGGCTTCATCCTTCCTCTTCGCTGCTCTCCCTTCAAGCAGGAACTTCTGTTTCAGCGAGCCAAAGGAACACTGCTCTAGACTTCTCGATTCAGCTAGCCTCACATCAAACTGTTAAAATAAGTACTAAAGTTGATCTCCCGGGTTGATATGCTTTGTGTGCCGTTCCACTTGTTTAAGTTGGGATCCCCGCTGTGTGGCCCAAACTGACCTGAGACTCACTCCGGATCCTTCTCGCCTCAGCCACCCCAGGACTGGCATGACCTGCATGCACCAACCAAACCTGGCCTCTTTACGGGTGTCAGTATATGGATTCTAGAAAATATTTAAGGTCTTTTCCTTCCTCTCCAAATCTTTCCGGGAGTGTTCACCACCAAGAGCAAAAACACTGTGTTTCCTAAGTCCCCCGTTCCACTGAGTCTGAACAGATCCCTCATGGTCAGGGCCAAAGTAGGGGGAAACTCCAGGTCCTCCAGGGGAAGACAGGAGAGGAAGTAGAGGGACCGGGGCGGTGCAGGCTAGATAGGGAGGGAGGAAGGGGAAGAGGGTAGAGAAAGAAAGAGGACCAGAAAAGGAGGGTGGGGGTGGGTGGGTGGATGGGGTGGGCATAAGGGTTGAGGCGGAGCTAGAGCTCCCATAGTGGCTGTTTTTCCGGAGATGGCCGCTAGAGGGAGACATGCTGGACAGTACAGGTGGAATAAAAAAGGAGCCGGTTGTCTGGAGGAATTTGTCGTGATGTCGCTTTAAAAGGCTTCAAGTGAATACAAAGAAGGGAGCCCACAGAGGAGAAAATCCAGTAGTGCCCGGCTTTCGCCCCTCAGGTTCCTCTAGTGTTGAGATCTGGCGATTTTCAGCATTCTCAGCTTAATATTAGGAGTCCCGCAGGGACGCAGGAAAGGACGCAGACCTTAAGGATGGAGCTCTGACCATCTTGCCTTTTCCTAAAACAGACTGAGAAAACGCGGTAGAAATGGGAGTTTTTTTTCCTATTATCTTCTTTTGCCTTCCCAGTTATATATCCAATCTCTGCTTAATCTGACTCTGTATCTTTAAAATATCACGTCACGGTGCTTGAAAACGTAAAATCAGTGCGAAACGGACTCATTTTACACACATGTAGAGGTACTTTCATTCCTCACAGCCAACTTGGAAATTGCTACGGAAACCTTGGAATACGTCACTTAACGCAAGCTGTCCCCCCCCCCTTTTCTTTCTTTCTTTTTAAGGAATACTACTCCCCCCTGCAAAAGCTCTTAAGTCATTAATGAGTGTCAGAAAGTAAAGGGGTCATGGGTCTGGGCCGCTGGATGCGTGTGGGACCTTTGAACACGTGGGCATTTTCCACTCACTGTCCCTGGGTTGGGAAGTGGGCAGTGGGGGCTGCGGGGAAGTTAGGATGTAATCTTCACAGAGATTTCAAGACCGGACAGTCTAAATCATTTTTGTAGCTAAAAGGATGTCTCGGTGGGTTTGAGCTCGGCCAAATGAATCAGTGATGACTCAAGAGCAAACCAGAAAAGTGTGCTTTCCCAGAACCAGGTGTTGAGCGCCTGGGCGACCCAGTCAGCGGGCGCGCGCGCAGAGTGGCCAGAGCCCCCTCTGCTCCACCAGCGCACCACGCACGGTGCCGCCCTGCAGGACCCCGGGGGACTCGGACCCCGTGCGCCATCCATCCGCGCTCCCACCCCCACCTCCACCCGGAGCTCTCCGTGGCCCTGGCGGCAGACTCGGCCGAGCGAGCGCTGCAACCGGTGGGGCGGGGAGACCTGGCGCTCGCCCCGCGGGCCCGGCAGCCTCTGACGTCCTCTCGGGCCTTTAAAGGAGTGGGTCGCTGCGCAGGAGAGACTCGACTTTGGAGCTGTCACTTTGCGGGGAGGGAGAAAGCCGCTCCGCTCCCGCAGGCGACAGCTCGGACGCCACTGTGGCCGGCCACTGCGTAGGGACTGGGTCGGATCAGCGCTGTGTCCCAGCATCCTAGGCAGCGGGAGTTGCGTTGGTCACTCTCGCCTGGCAGTGAACCTTAGGCGTCCCCGCGCCTTCCCCTGCACACGCATACCAAGGACCGTGAGGTGCGCCCGCGGTCGCCGGTAGAGCACAGAGCCATCTCCCGAGCTCAGGTGCCTGGCGATTTTTCTCCCAGCCCGGAAAGGCGCCTCTGTGAATCCGCACCTGCAACTTGTTTGGTTTCCTCTCCCGCAGCGTGTGCAGCGGCAGCATCAAAGTTTCTCTGCCTTTCTCGGGAATCCGCCGTTTGGATCGATCCTTCCCGCGCGGTCTCCCCGGGCCTGCGGGTGAGCGGATCGCCGGGCGCTCGGGTGAGAGGCGCGGCACCGGCGGCGTGGTCGTGGCGAGCACAGGGAAGGAGCTGTGGCCGGGGACTCCCCGGGTGACCCTTTGGGGCGCGACAGAGCTGGGTGAGCGCAAGAAGAGGAGCTACAAGGTTCAGGGACGCCGGTGCCCGCACAGTGGATGTTAATCACCTTGCTGATTGCTTCTCAATTGGGAACTAGTGGAGAGCGCAGCGCGGGGCAGGCGCGCTCTGCGGGACCTGGGCTCCGCGGCAGGGATCAGTGCAGCTGTGGCTGCGGAGGCACCAAGGGAGGACGCCGCGGTGCTCGCCAGAGCCTGAAGGTAGGCAAGGGGTTGGGATCCCGACTCTCAGGCCCAGCTCAGAATTAAAGAAAAACCGGCGTCTGTGTTTCCTGCAACCTGGTCCTCACCCTCCTCTCTCTGCGCACCCCTTCTCTTGGGAACCCAGGGGACCCAAGACTTGGCTGGGCGCGACCTCCACTGCCCACCGGAATGCCCAGGGCTAGCTCCTTCAGCAGCCCTGAGCTGCGGACCTTGAGCTTCCCAGAGAAGTTGATACCTTGAGATTTTTGGTGATGTCTAACTTGATCTGATGTAGTTTATTAAAGGATGTGTTTCCTGTGGGCAAGAATTATGGGAAATAAATGTCACTGTCATCTACAACTGCTAGCACAGCTCCGCATCCCCTTCCTTCTCCCCCAAAAGTTTCCCGGTAGCAAGTTTTCTTAACGTCCAGATGAAATCAATTGAGGCTTGAGGTTTCCATGTTGGCAGGCAGTAGGAAGATGCGGCTTTTTAGAAGGGTAGGATAAAGGACATAGTGTGTTCATATTCATTCATATTCTCTCTCTCTCTCTCTCTCTCTCTCTCTCTCTCTCTCTCTCTCACACACACACACACACACACACACACACACACACACACACACACTTCTGTAATGTGCAGAGTGCAGGCACAATGATAACCTTTGCTATTTCCAGACTTGGAAGTTTTTTTTTTAATTATTATTTTAGTTTAAAATATCGGACTTTTCAGTTAAGAGTGGTAAGTGGTAAGACCACTCT
Source organism: Peromyscus maniculatus bairdii (assembly GCF_049852395.1). Taxonomy (NCBI): domain Eukaryota; kingdom Metazoa; phylum Chordata; class Mammalia; order Rodentia; family Cricetidae; genus Peromyscus; species Peromyscus maniculatus. The sequence continues at coordinate 15,800,133 of NC_134872.1, read as the reverse complement.
AGATAATTTTGTGGTAAGAAGAGACTAGACATACATGGTAGAAGTTCATCAAGAGTGTGAAACTGAGCTGGACTATAGTAGCCAAAAACATGAGTGGCCCCAAATGATCAAAATGACTGCTGCATTTTGGGAAATGATATTTTTAACAGTGGTCGGTGTGTGTGGGGGGGGAGGGGGGAGGCATTTAAAAGTCAACGTTTCCAAAATTACTCAGGCGGAGAGACTGTGGATGGAAAGATAGAGTTAACTTTCAGAAGGTGGCTTGTGGAAAACCAGGGCTTGGTGCTTTCGGAACTACATATGGTAATCACTGAAATAAATGAACTAGTTAGTATTCCAGGCTTGCAATGCTTGGCTCCACAGAGAGACTGCTGTTACATTTCATTTCCAATCTCATTTGTGGTAATAGAATAATGTTGGATGGGTTTATCCACTTCCTCACGTGTGTGGTGTCAATTCCAAGATGCCCTGCAAGGCAGAGAGGCGGGAGGTCCAAGATGTGGCCTTTGAACCTTTCTCCTCCACCCACTGAGCTCCCTTCCCTGGATGCTCCACCCTCCCCCTCTGCCTCTCTCTGCTCCTTCTCTTCCCCGCTTCTCTACCCCCATTTGTTTTCATTTACTCCCCTCCCTTGTGGCTTCTCAGTCAGTGCCTTCTGCTCATGTGTTCTTCCTCACAAGGCAGCCCAGAGTGAGGAGTTTCTTGAGTAAGTTAATAATAACGTGGGCAGTGCATTTTGTGGAGATGTGGAGTCCCTTTCCAGATACTGAGTAGAGAAGACAGCCTTCTGAGCTACATAAGAGGGTCAGTGTGGTCCACCGAGAAAGAAGAGTAGAATTCACAGGAAGTCATGCTAAGTCAGAAAGAAACACGAACTATGCCTAGGGCAAATTGAGCCTGTAAAGAGAAGGCAATTGAACACCAATTAGGAAAGGTGTAAGTGTGAGCCTGTATGCGCTCACACGTGTGTGCAAAGTGTGAGTGATCCTCAGCAGGAGTCAGCCTTATGTGAGATCTCTGTGAGGAGATGTATCTCAGGGCAGATCCATAACTTCAAAAAATAGTTGAACCTCCCAGGAAAACAAACTCTCCTGTGCGGCCATCAGTTTACAAATGAATGATTTATTCTCAAGAATAAACTCAAGTGTAATATTTTTTTTTTTAATGTTTATTCCCGAAGCTGAAGGACAGCTGGGCCCTAACAGAGGTTCAGAAATTTCTGGTTCACTGGTCCCGGTTTAGTCCCTTGGGTGACTCTGATGTCCTAATTCAAGAGACATCCTGTGACCAGTACAGGCTTAGTACTTTGCTGATGGACCAGCTTTCCATGAGGGAAGGTCAGTAGGTGCGTTTCTAGAACATTCTTATCTCCTTGAATTTACTTTGTCTTCCCTCATCCACACAGTGGAGTCTTCTGTCTGTCCTCTGGGGAGGTGACTATTCTCCAGTGCTAATGTGTCATTTGTAACATGCTTCAGCTCATGATATATTTTTTAAAATATGAGTGTATTGATGAGTCTGGATACATGACAACTTGATCAAAATACCGATGATGATAACTTTATAAATGTACTAAGGAGTCTGACTAGATGACAATTTGGTCAATATATGGATGAGCATGATTATATAACACCTGGAAGTAATGATTGTGAAGTGCATCTTACTGGGGAAGAATACATTTTTTTAAGTACTTTAAAAATTGATAGATTATTTACATATTTTCTTAATGGTGAAAACCAGTTGATGTAACTTCTATAACAATACATAAACCAACATTATATGTATTAAAAATGCCAACAATCAGTTTTTTTTTTTTTGGTCTAGGAATATGTCTTTCATCAATAACAAAGCTTCAGGAAGGCACTGTGAAAGTAAGGAGGATGTTTTAAGGGTAACTGGACACACTGACATTTCTTTGCTCTGTGCTGGTATTTTCATGAAACTCATCAGACCTTCCAGTGTCCATCCAAAGGACATTGGTCGCCTTATATCATGGCATTCTGTGTGGTGAGCATCGGCTGGGCAAGGTCAAAGTTTGTTGCTTATGTTGCCTGCTTATCCAATACTCCTTTTGTAGAATACACATTTTGTCAGTTGTAAGCATTTGTAGATTCCTACCACAGAAGAAGTTACCTAGTAACGACACAGCAGTACATCTGGAAATAGGAACTGTGTGCGTGTGTGTGCATTCACACGCATACACAGGCACATGCAAACACATGTAGATATATATGCCACTTGACTCAATTGGCCTTTCCCAGAGTGTCACATGCTCTAAGGCTTGGTTGGCTACTCTTTTAATCTATGTGCATCTAGAATTTACTTTTTGAATGTAGCTGACATGCTCTCATGAAAGGTGGCTTCTCAGGATGACAAGCTTATAAGCTTATTTCTGAGTTTTGTGTTTGTGTTCTCTTGAACCTCCAGAGACCTCTTTAGATATGTGGTAGGTGGTGCTCTAAGGAACTCTGTGAAGGAAATCATGGGAGGAACTAGCTGAATCCTAGCAAGGCAGTCTAAGCAGAAAGGAGGACTGCTTTTTCCTAGAATTAACAGGTGTGATGAGTGCTAAGAAGATGGGATTCACAGCAGCCAGCACTCCTCCTTTAGGAAAATTGTTTGGGTAAACAGACATAGCCCTGATCACCAACAGGGTCCCCTCCATGCAAACAATATAAATGAGCTTGTGTTTGGGGTATCTATAGACTCCTTCCTCCCCACCCATGGGGTGAGAGAGAATAGCCACATGGTGGCACCATTGTGATGCCTACTGTTCTGAAAAGGTCCATGCTGAAACCTCTTCAGCTGAAGTCAAGCCAATGGCAACACTGGAGTTTTCTCTCATCTAAAACTAATAAGTATTAGATAAAGCATCTCATTGTTCACTACTGGCAAGGGTTTTGTTTGTTTGTTTTTTTAAAGACTTCATCTTTGAGAAGATGAAATCAGGACTCTTTATCAGGTCAGTCCTTTCTTGTTCTAATTAGAAGATGTGATTTGTCTTCTCATACTTATGATTATACTTATATATGGGGGGGAAGGGAGGGAGGGACAGAGAGAGGGGGGGAGGGAGGGACTGTCACATGTCTGAGGAGGTTAAAAGAAGGAATAGGGTCCTTCTGGAGCTGGAGTTACAAATAGTTGTGAGCTGCCCAAAGTGGGTGCTGGGAACTGAACTCAGGTCCTCTGAAAGAGCAACAAGTGCTTTCAACTGCTGAAACATCTCTCTGGGCCCAAAGAGGAAATTTCTGAAGATGATTTTGCATCAATGAGAAATACCCATTTCTCAATCAATGATACTAATGTGTGCAATTTCCTTTCTCTCTTAGATTCTTAAAATGACTCCTCAAACATACCCCCCCTGTGTTTACATTGAGTTCATACATTCTACCTCAAAATTATATGTATCTATTAAAACTAATAAGATATCAGATTCCTTGACAGGCTTGCTTTGCACTTAAAAAAAAAAAAGACCCACTAGGAAAAGATAAATCTTAGCTTGTACCAGTTGTACTCAGGTACTTACATAAAACCATTACCAACACATCACAGACAACAAGTTACTTGCACATAAGGCCAGATGTTGAGTCTTTTAGACATCTATGGATTTCACATCCCATCCCTAGAGGACCCGAGATCATCCAAAGCCTTAAGGTTAAAACAGGAGGCAAGGACATCTGTGAAAACAGATTTGAGCAAGAAGAGTAGAACATTAATATTGATGATATCCAGACAGTAGACCGTGTGAGTAGGTTGTATGCCAATCCTTTGTTTTTATTTTCTTACAGACTATTTGGGTTTCCAATGGGGTCAGACTAGAAAGACATCATTGTAGCAAGTCTTGAGCCCTCCATGCAGCAGGAAGTCAGGTGTCTGGGTTCAGTCCATATTTTCTTTGAGAGTTGGGAAGTTGCTTGATATTTTCCTTGAGCTTTGTTTGCCAGTTTGAAAAAAAAAATATGTTTTTATGTATTAGTAACTAAAAAATCGATTCCAGGTGAAAAGTGACCTTTTCCATTATCACCTGTCACTATAAAACTTAAAATAGAAATATATTTATCTTCTAAGAAGTACTTTTCCTTGGCCACCTCTTAGCAAAATGCCTGTAATTGGCCAACCATATAACTAAAATAATGTCATACTTTTTGTATTTTATCCTTTAATATATTTTTAATTGAAATAGAATTTCAAAAGCTTTCCTCCTCCTTTCCCCTCTCCAACACACCCAGCCCCAGTTATTCTCCCTCGAACCCTTCCCATGCCCCCACTACTCTCAAGTTGATAGCTTCTTTATTTCTTTTCACTGCTATGGAATAAGGGACTTTTTTTTAAAGCTTCCATAGATTTATCTTTTTCTAACCTTACTTTGCGAAGCAACATCATCTGAGGCTATATCTTTACAATCAAATATATAAAATTATTCTTCTATGGACAAACTTGCTGAAAACCCATGTAGTAATATTTAAAGAATGCAAACAATTTTGTCAGGCACAGAGTTTTGTGCTGCATTAAATATGGTGTATGCTTAACTCCAGGGACATGTTGCCATTGGTATTTAAAGCACTTGTGGGCTGTGACATAGTGGTCACATCTGGTGTATATTGGGGAATCAAAAGCCCATCACAAACATCATATTTACAAAATTTAAGTTGTATTTGATTAAAAAGTGAGGGATTCATGTGACCCATGAGGCCATGTGCTTAGGTAATGCATATATAATATTAAAAATAGGGAGATGATCAGGGAGACAATAGCCCCTAACCACATTCCAAGTGAGAAAATACTGCTGAGTTAGGAGGTCTGACTTACAAAAAGAAGCCAGCTTTTTGAGGCAATTTTATAATTCAATGATGTATAAGAAGTTTCACATTGAAAACTACTTTTATGACTTTTAGATTTAAATTGTAGTAATTTTGCATTTAAAACAAATATTACATGTGGCCACCAGGTTTGATACCATTCTTCTTCTAGAAACGTGTGATTTCCTGAATGATGAAGAGTCAGAGATGCGTCTTAGAAGATTTTAATCTAAAAGCAAATATTACTTTATAAGGATTTGTTTTATTTTTAATTTGGTGTTTGTATGTGTATCTTTGTGGGCTTATGTGAATGTGAGTGCAGTGCTGATGGAGGCCAGAAGAGGGCACTGTTTCCCCTGGATCTAGTATTACAGGGAGTTAATTCTGAGCTTCTCTTGAGTATTAAGTGGGTACAGGAAACTGAACTCACGTCCTCTGCAAGAATAGTGAGCACTCTTACCTGCTGAGCCATCTCTCCAGCTCTGATATACAACATTTTTTACATTTAAACTAAAGACCTAGACCTCAAAGGTATATGTATATAAGTATCCACCACCCTGAAGCATTTTTACCTCACCACTTTCAAGGTAAGAATCACAAGTTCAGGGAAATTGATAATCTTTGTCCAAAGTTTCCTTGTCAAGAAGAGAGTCACATCAAGAAGTGAGGAACCACATTTGCCTCCCATATAGCAAAGGTTCACAGTGGGATTTCAAATAATCGGCATCAAACAATTTCAAGAGTTTGGGTCAACTTTGGCAAAGTCAGCTCTCCCAGTAGGTGATGGCCTTTTGCCAGTAGGAATTTTCAGTTCTGATAATGCTTTCATATGTATTATGGTTAAAGAAAAAAAATGTTTTCCCTTGCAAGCCTAGGTTTTCAGTTTTTGGAAGCCAATTGTGTGAGTCCTGGGTGTCCTGTTTCTTCACGAAAGCAGAAATCCCTGTTTTTACCATTGAAGTCACAAACAGGGTGGCTTTGAGACATCGACATGTCATGGCGGGTGCACTGATGCAGGTGTTATCTCTTTCTGGAGAGGAGATGTAGATATTCAGCGTGGACAGAGTGCCCGCAGAGCCCGTAGACAGATGGTTTGCACAGGGAAACTCTTATTTTTAACGGAACCCCACACTCCACTGAACTCCTTTCTGCTTTGTAAGTTCAAAAGTTCTTTCCAGTTTATTTGTCACCACGTTAGGCATTTTTCTCTTCGTGGGCATTCATCAGATTGGGCTGCTGTAGGGCTCTGTTCTTTGTGCCGCAGCCATTAATAGATATGAGTTAAGGGTACAGGGCCGGTAGTTGGGCTTCCTGACTCCAAGGGTATTCTGAAATTTATCTCTTCGATCTCTCCTTTCTTCGCTGCCTGTGACTCGCAAGTGTTTTAAGAGTTCTGGGAAAGAATTCAAGTAGAATGTGTATGGTAATGTATCACACAGGGTTTAACTCTGAGTATTGTGGACAACTGTTTTCTGGGGAGCTTGGGAGAAAAATATGAAACAAACACGAGTTGTTGGCAGTAGGATGTGAATAGACAAGGATTCATAGACATATGTGTACATCAGCACATATATAAATAATAATACAGATAGCATTGCTCATATGCTTCAGCAATTAGGGCTGTTTCAGGAATATTCCAGCTTCCACAGACTCACAAATAAAACACTGCAACAAGCACACCTACCTTAGACCCCAGGAGAAGGAAACAGAAAAAAAAATTCCTGGCTGAATTTTCCAAATGAACATCTACTTCAATTAAAATTGAAAGGAACACATTAGCAAATGGAGGGTGTTCATTGTTTCTGGGGCCTTGAATAGCTACAATAAGTACAATAAATGGTGAAATGAATAAAACCATCTTGGACTTCTTTGGGAAATGTATTTGCTTTACATCATTATGCTTGTTGAACATTATCTGAAATGAAACCTCAGCTATTAGAAATGATTGTATTTCTTGTCATGAGGACTCTGCATTCTATTCTGATCTTATTAGAATTGTATTTACAAGAGTCACGTGTCTTCTTCCATTTGTTTTTCAGAACAAAACAATGTCCTTCAGGCTTCTTTATTGTTGCATTGCATTGATAAAAAGTTAGAGTAAAATTAACTTAAAAGTTTTAAGTGGAAAATAAACTCCTAGAATCGGGTTGAGTTCTAAAATCTCTTTAGGAGGGGAGAGCAATGTTTCTCTGGGGTCAGGTCTTCTGCCCTGGAACTTCTGCCTGAATGTCTTATCCAGGGCCATGATGAACTGAAGGGTGTAATGTAATCAGAGCTGTCCTGAATTAAATGAGCAGCATCAGACAGTTGTTTAGGAAGAAAAGAATTAAAGGAAAGTACTGGGGAGTCGTGAGGTGATTTCACTTGAAAATGTTGTAGAACCAATAGAATTCACTGGACATGTGTGTTCTGGTTTGGGGGGATACAATGGCCTGGACCCTTTTCCTAGCAAGGCAGCAGCTGTGCTGGGTTCTTAGTCTCTCGCCATTGGCATATCTTATGACTGAATCTGCTTGCACTTGGTTTTTGATCCAGCATTGTGCCTGTGTGTATGGTTTTCAATGGCAAAAACATGAGCACATTTCTAGACGTTCATGAACATAATGCATGCCATATTCATTTCCCATTGTTTGTGGTAATTGTGATGAAGAGTACAGCTTCTTGAAAGAGATGTGTTATTAATATGAGTGTGCTGTAGCGTGAGTCTCCACAGGAGGTATAGTTAGACTCTTTGACTTCAGAACTTAGAAACACATTCTATTTGTTCTACTCTACACTCAGTGAGTAATGCCAAATAATGTTAAGAAAACAAAAATGCCTTGATAAGGAGCAAAAAACCAAAGGGACACATGTCTTAGATAAGGATCTCCATGATTGATATATATACATATATATTCAATCCTATTTTCAAATTAATCATTTATTTCCAAGCACAGCTCTGCCTTGAAGAACACCATGGTATCAGCTGCAGTTGTCTAGATAAACATGGGCATACATTTGCACGTGAGGGGGTTTATTGTGGGCTCTGTGGAGTTATGGATTTCTTATTATTTGTAATGTGTAAACTGAAGGCCGGTGAAAGTCAGCTGTGAGACCCAGTCTAGGACAAGTCAAGACCTGGGCACCTCCAAGCAGAATGTTCCAAGAGCACGAGAAAGGAACTGGATGCAAACTGTAATGTAAAGGAAGAAGTATCTGATTTGTTGCATGATTTCATGGTTGTTCTCAGTATGTCCTATTGAGAAGTCTCTTGTTATATATTTACAGGTTGCTGCTAATGGGTGGAACCACAATTCTATTTTCTGTTACTATCAGCCATCATCTGGATAAGTTTGCTTGTATTTACAAATGCAGCAAGACCGAGGTCACTATAAGGAGGTCACTATAAGAAGCTTTGTCTGCTCAGGGCTTCTTCAGGCTTGAGTCCCCATTTTAATTTAGTGTATTTTACCAACTTGTACACCACCCTTTATCATGCTCAAGTTCACATGAAAAAATTAACCACCATATGCATGCAGGAACCAGATATCATTATGTTGCCTATAATCTCTGTTCCCATCTCTGTTTCCTAATGCAAGCAAGCACAGTATTGAGAAAGGTCTATTCACCTCAGTCCCAAAAGTCACCAGAAGTTGAGTAACACATATCATGGGTTAGCTTCTTCCCAGATTCTTGAAGGCAATTATTTTCCTGCCCTTCAACTGACAGGTAGGTGGGATTCTGCTATAACATGCCTTACTTCTTGCTTTACATTTCCAAGTCACTCAGAATATCTATCCTTTATAATTTCAGTGCAACACATCACATTCATGGGAAATTGAAGCATAAAGAAAATGTTCTTGACCCTACCATTAAAAAAATACTCTTGTTCATTTTAACAACCTGCAATTTTTTTCTATATTTCTATTAAGAAAAGAAATGTTTTGGTCATTAACAAATATACTAGAAACATTTTGTGGCAAGTCATTATTACTCAGTGCTTTTATCAATATTAGTTTCAATTTTAATCAGTTGATTTAGACTCACTAATGTGTTTTATTATTAATATGCATAATTCTCTTTAAAGTTGATATTTCTCAGGCTGGAGATGCTACTCCAATGATAGACTACTTGTTCAGCTGCAGGGAGCCCTGGATTTGATCCTCAGCACTACATGAAGCTTGGCATGGTGGTACATGGTTATAATCCCAGCATTCTAGAGGGAGGTGGATCAGAAATTCAATAGATCTATGGCCAGCTTTAGTTACAGGAGATCTTGTGTAGCAAGTATTTTCTCTCCAGGTCCCGCCAAGCCCCAGCAGTCCAACAGCCCACTTATAAAATAAACACACAGACACTTATATTATTTAAACTTTTTGGCCTAATGGCTCAGGCTTCTTGCTACCTGTTCTTATATCTTAAATTAACCCATTTCTATTAGTCTATAAGTTGCCACATGGCTCATGGCTTACCGGTACCCTACATCTCACTTTTCAAGGCAGTGTCTGGCAACATCTCACAGCGTCTTTCTTACTCAGCCTTCCTGTTCCCAGAAATCTCTTCTCTGCTTGTCCCGCCTATACTTCCTGCCTGGCTACTGGCCAATCAACATTTTATTTATACAGAGTGATATCCACAAAAATCTTGATTGAAAATAATAAAGATAGTATTTCTTTGAACACATGTGAGTCAATTTATCATTGTTATAAAACTTGGGCTTAGTGCCTTTTTTGAAAATGTGGGAAATTTAGAAGGAACAAAACAACTTTCTGCATGGCATTGACAAGCTAGGGCAGAATAATTACTCTCTCTCCCGTTATGACTGTCATCAGTGACTTGGTGACATCTTGATGTGCCAAACCTATATGTTGTCAGCTTTACAGGAGTGCCAAAATGCTTCCAAAACAATCCTTAGATAAATTTTCACACCCTTTAGTTACTTTCTCAGAAAGATTTTCTGTTGGTAGGGATTATTGCAACAATTACCTGTTTGCCATTACTAACACATCTTCTCATCATACTGTTTGTTTACATTGTGTTTTTAAAAATGAGCTTTATGTTTGAAATAGGGCAAGTTTTCATTAGCACATCTAAATTTATGAATAGAAATTGATTTTTATTCTTTATTCATATTTTTCATGATTTGATTTCTTCAGTTCAGCTTTTGATAGAAGATGTTTTAAATGCTTATATCGAATTTACCAACCTTTCTTGTTCTCGTTCTTGCCTTTAAATATTTACATAAAACCACTGCCATTATACAGTCATTTGCATATTCAAACCATCTTTTTCAGCTTTGTTTTTACCTTTGATTATAGCTGAGCTGATTATATTAAAATATTGAAATTACCTGGTATCAATAAACTCCTCAAATAACAAATTATCTGCTGCCCACTTGTTGAATGGTTTAATATCTAATGTTAAAATTTCAGTTCCAAATTAACTTTGAGGGCTTCTGTTAAATGGAAAGTTATTTCATGGCACTTTGAAAAGCATAACTTGCCATTTCTGTAGGACAGTGTGAACATTTTAATCATGTGGCTTTACAGTGAATACTGTTGTCTTTCTATCTGGATAACCTTAGATTTACAATAACATATTAGAATGATCATTTTACTACTTGTTAAGTCAACTTAGAGGAAAATCAATGTAATCACCCTCAAGATAGCTCTTGGAAATAAGTAAAGACCCTGTGGTATGTGTGAGATCTATATGTTGAAGTTGACTATGCTCAAACTAGACACATTTTTAAACTTTTAACATCAGTATGAAAATATTATTTCAAGGTTATTGAAATGGGGATCCCTGTAATACTGTCGTTAAACTGTATTGAGTTTTTATGAGGAAATTTCCTTTAGAGGAAAGAGTATTTTGAGCTATTTTACTATAGGTCACTTTTGTTATAGGAGTACTGAGAAGATGAAACTGCCTAACGAAAGCAGTTCTGCGTCCTGCTTTACTGCTGATGCATTAAAAATAGCTGAAGGAATTCCTTCCCAGTCCAGTATCTCACTACCACATAGTACCCCTACCAACCCAATAGACCTTTTTATGTTTCCCTATGAAGCATAAAGAACAGCTATAAAATTAATGAATGTGTTTTAATCCTGTACAATCTCAAAACATAATGGATCCCAATGTTTCCCAGTTTCTATTTTACAGAGAACTATAGGAAAATCAGAATCACTTTTTTTGGTAATTCCATCAGAGAGAGGCAGTGATCTATAATTTCTGACTACTAAATTATACACACTTGATATTTTAAGATTTCAATAACAACAAAGACTTTAAATTACTCTATAAACTTTTTCCTTCCTTCTTATTGGAAGAGGGAATGTAGCATGTTTTGTTGGATGCCATTCTGATCAAGGAAGGACTGGATTGAAGGTGGAATTAAAGCTTGAATTAACATTTGTCCTGTGTAAATGAATGTCTTCTCTGCTGTAATGAGCTGTATAGATAATACTTTGTAGGTGAAGTTGGGGGAGAATAATAATAGGATCTTATGAGTGAGAATTTTAGAGACCTATTCAAGGTTCCTGGTTTGTAAAGCACTTACAGGTTGGAAAGGAGAAGAAATAGGAGTCCTTGTCAGTAATACCCCAGGTCTGATTCCTGCACATAATTTCTTGGTTTTTCCAAGTCACTTAAGTATAAACAAAGAGGACCTTTAAATAGGACTTTTATTCTCTTATATTTCGTGTGTGTGTGTGTGTGTGTGTGTGTGTGTGTGTGTGTGTACTTGCATGCGCAGGTGTACTCATATAGATCATAAGACAACTCGTTCCACAATAGGGTTATAGCGACTGAACTCAGACCTTCAGGTGTGTTAGCAAGTGAGATAATCTTTGCAGTTCTAATGGAGAGTTTTAGTACAGAACAGAAAGTTGACTACCTCAAAGTGAGTAATCAACCTTCATACTTTAAGATGAGGCTCACATTCTAAAGAATACAAAGAATATGTTTTTCAGTTACCAACCTTCATACTGTAAGATAAGGCTTACATTCTAAAGAATACAAACAATGTATTTTCCAGTTATGCTGTTGTTTTTCCCATTGTTTCTCTGTGGTCCACAGTGAAGCTGTCTTTGTCTTTAGGAGCCATTTATCCTGTACCTCAATTCCATCTTATTTCCTTATGTAGAATCAGATGTAGATGATACAAAATACTAACTCTAACACCAACGTTGTTTGAGTCTAAAAATATACATTTTAGCATTCAGAAATACCTTCCCTTTGTAACTGACATGAAGTACATAGGAATAAGTCACTCATTTTCACTAAAATTCCATGTTGAGTTTAAGTAGAATGGGAAACAACCTAGATTTCCATTTAGACAATGCAGTGACAGGTTTCTAGCAAGCTGTTTAATGTGCAGGTTGTTGTCACCCATAAACACTCAGTTGACTAGGACATTTGGTGGCATACAGGCATCACTTTGTTGCATAAGTGACTCTTAAGATGTTATCTTCAAGATAAATGTCTCATCCAACCATTCAAGAGGTGACACGGGATTCTAAACAGCACACTGTAAGCTCATAAGCAAATATGACTGAGGATTCTTAGCCCCTCATTTAAATACATTGGGATTGAACTAGCCCTCGGTATTTAATCAAAGTGTCTATAGTGGAAGTGATGGGAACTTACATTTCCCGTTTCCTGAAAGGAGATAGTGTTTCCCAGTTTTATCCCAGTCTCTAATCAAGCTAGGAAGTTAGAGAAGAAAACCAGCTAGTGAAAGCCATGAGAAGCTATTGTAATTCCTGAATGATGACATAGACTTGAGGGTCTTTTCTGTATCACAGAGAAAGCTGGAAGACTTGGTTCAATTATGAAAGCTCCTTTATATATAAGCTTGGCTTTTTAAATAACATTGAACTGCTTTTTCACTTCCTAGAACTTCCTGATAGTGAGCTCCCTGCTATATTTAGAGCTATAACTTTCCTTCATGTAGAATCAGACGTGACATTGTCAGGAAGAATGTTCAAAATTAGGAATGCATTTCTTGATGTCTGTAGAGATTGCTGGTATGAAATGCATAGCATTTGGAGAACATGCTCTGTTTTGTTTGTTATTTAAGGGTGTTTTTAGTGTCTTTGCTATTCAATGTCAGTTAAATCATTTATGAAATCAAGTAAGTCAGTTCTACTGTTCTAGTAACATTTGATGTGTGTCCAATGCTTATTTTCTAAAGCTAACCTTATAGAACAGTATTTATCTTCAGATCATGTCTACACAGAAAACATCATGGAGAATAATAAGCAAACTGTAGAATGTTAATTTATTTTGTAAATTATTATTTTCAATGTATGCTTGGGCATATGCATGCTGCAAAAGAATGGGAATTTAGTTACCCTTTTTGAATTTTGTTGTGTATTAACCTGAATATGTCATAATGAACAATGCAGATCTAACTTAAATATCACAAACTATATTTCAGAAAATACCTATTATCTCATCCTGATTGCCGAGAAGATATATATGGATACTTTTTTCCTAAGATATATTGAGACCTAGGAAAATGTCACACCCATATATCTTGGACTTGCATCAGGTCTTTGGCTCCTTCTTTGCTATAAAAACATAAACTAGCATCAAATCAGGAACCTCTCATATATGGGTAGACTTAGGTCCAAAATCTGAAGTGAAGGAACTCTGGCATTATTTTTTCTTTTAGGATCGTTCAGTTCCTTCATCTTCCTCTCTCTGCACAGTGATGTAACTAACAAACCCTGAGGCTGTTACAATAGCAGATGTCCTACCCACAACCACTCAGTGGAAGTGTGAGATCATTTTTCACCAGAAGTTAAGTTTAAAACTTTTGTTGTGTCTGTCTTTACCACCCCATTCTTAGGTACCTGTTGACTATGCAATAGGACTTAAGGAGGACTTGGCTCCCATCTATCCCATGGGCACTCTAAAGTCTGTTGTTTGGCTTTATAATTGATAGATATCTTGATTGAGGTTATTTACTTCATAAAATAATTGCACTTGTAAAATAATTTTAAAAAGATTTGAAGTGTAATCTCAGGCTTTTTATTGTCCAAAGACTCTCCTGAAGATGGTTCCAGGTAGCTGTGATCCACTGAACATGTGTTCTGGGACCTGAACTGTCTGGTCTTCAGGGAAGTGCTCCTAATTGCTGTGCTATCTCCCAGGCCCAATTTTAAGTTTTTTTTTTTTTTTTTTTTTTTTTTTTTTTTTTGGTTTTTCGAGACAGGGTTTCTCTGTGTAGCTTTGCGCCTTTCCTGGAGCTCACTTGGTAGCCCAGGCTGGCCTCGAACTCACAGAGATCCGCCTGGCTCTGCCTCCCGAGTGTTGGGATTAAAGGCGTGCGCCACCACCGCCCGGCCAATTTTAAGTTTTTGACTAGTACCAGACAATTGTACATATTTATGTGATGTGATGTGATTTTCAAATACAACCCAACACTGATACAGACTAGAGTCACTCATCACTTGAACTTTCTTTAAAAAATACACAATAGACCATTGTAAGTTTAGTCACCACACCATGCTGTGGGTCAATAGACCTCATCTCTTCCAGCTCTACACAGTGGCTTCCAACCCTGATTATGCCTATTGGTCCCTGTTCTTGTTGTTTAAACACCAACACACAAGCTTTAGGGCCAGGGATGAGCAGGCAATTCTCTTAGAAGTATCTTAGAAGAAGGCCTTAGGTACTTAATAAACTTCTAAATTTCAAAACAGTTGCTTTAGGTTTTTTTTTTTTTTCATAAGGCATTCTGCATATATAATGATGTAACATTTAAAGCTTTAAATTTAGGGCCTCTAAGTCCCATAAATGTTTTTAGTGCAGAACCAGCTTCAAAAGAAACTGGGCTCCGTCCATGCTGGAATATTGGCTGGCTTGATCTTGTACAGGCAAAGACAGCTGCTGTTGGTTCATGAGTGCAGTGGCGATTTCATGTCCAGAAGACAATGATTCACACCATTCCTGATCTACTTTCTGCCCTGGAAGAGGATGCATTACCAGGGTGGTCCGGCATGAGTTGAATGGAAGACTGAGGAGGGGATATGATCAAAATACATCATATTTTCTGTGAAATTCTTAAAGAATAAAGAGAATGCAAAATTAAACAGGATTGCAATTACTAGATGTATGGACATTTTGTGAAATCAAGATCACCGATGACTAAGGGTTTAGTTCAGTAGTACACAGTATCCTCAGCACGCACGATGCTATAGGTTTAAGACTCAGTTCTCAAGTAAGAGGGAAAAAGAAAGAAAAACATTTCCTAATAACAGGTATGTTCCCCCGTTCCCTTGTTATATGATCTTGACTGATGTTTGGCTGAAGTTCCAAAGAATTAGGAAGGTACCCCAGCATGAAAAATTATATATGTAGAGTTATCATGTTTAACACATTTCGGTGAAATTTAATGACTCAAAAATCAATAACCCATGGATGATATATATTACAGCTCCATTGCCAGGACTGAGATCGCGAGACAGCCGGTTCTCACCAGTTCTGGAAATCACTCACATGTCTCCGCACTGCTAAGTTGTTCCAAAGATATTTCTTGTCACATAAGCACTGCAGTGAGGTTCTATGCATCCGTGGGAAGTATGAATTGAAAACGCCCAAAGCCATATCAAAGGACAAATGCTTCTGAAGGTCAGCTTTGAGAATGAAACATTTTGAAAAAATGTCAACCATTGTTAACATTATGTTTTGACAGACAATTTATTTAGAATTCACCTAAAATTGTTTATAATTTTCACTTTGATAACACTGAAAATATCAAATGTGCCTGTCAATGCAAGCTGCCTGCATTATCCACGCCAGCAGTGACCAAACTTTCCACCGTAGTCAGCTCCATCAGCTTTCCTCTGTGGCTATACAGTGATATTTTACTTTTTAATTTTGTGTTTTCTGTTCCTATTTTGAAGTTGGACTTGAATGAAAGTAATTAATTGATCTTTAATGATAACCCACCAAATGTTTCCAAATTACAAAACAATTTATCCCTTTATCCGCATGAGGAAAATCTTCACATGTAAGTCTGTGAAGTTACTCGGCCTATCAAGAACTGGTATTTCAGTTCCAGATTGTCCTTGAGGTGGAGAACACTCTATGTAGACTTTGTCACGCTCACTTGTATTTATATTGTACAGGCTAAGGCAAGTAGTGTTGAGGCTGGGGGAGAGATGGTTTCATATTCATAACTCCTTCCAGGTATTTTCAGGCTAGGATTGAAGCAACCTAAAATTGCTTATATTGGCCTCATATCTGGCTTCTAATCTGCATGTGTCTCTTTCAGCAAATACAAAATATGCACAAATATCTCCCGAACAGTGTAACAATGGTATGGAGTTGCATTCTACAGGCTCAAGCCCAGAAAGTTCCATGCTATGAGTCAAATCTTGAAGGTCCTACAGCAGAGTCACTGGATAATTAGTTGGAACTCTTAGATACTAGTTTTCGATACTTTGGTGGAATGTCTCCAGGGGACTTTTTACTTTCAAGCCCCTCTTAGAAATTGTCTCCTGTGATGGTTGATAAGCGATCAGACAATTCTGCTGTTTCCTTGAGAAAGCTAAAACAGAGATTTGTCTTAGAAACATTAGCCATCCTCTGCCTCTTACTTTCAAATTTAAGTAATAAATTCCCTTGATTTCTTAAAGCCGGGGTCAGAGGAAGAAATGTCTTCCTCTATAAACACACTCTTTATCAGACACAGAGGAAAGAAAACATAGCCTATCTTTATCTCCTCTGTTACATGACTTTTCATTTTTATTTTAAAATTGAAGTTGCAGATTTCTCTCTTGATACATAAATCATGCATGACGAGTTGGAACAGAATAGACAACAGAAAATTGTGAAAAGTATCTACCATGGCAGAAAATGAAAACTGAATATTTAAAAGTTAAAACTATTATCTCTTGTTTCTTTAAAAATCAAAAACTCACTGAAATGCCTTTTCATAAAGAAACCTTTCTTTAAAATGGACCTGTATTTCCTTATGGATATTTTAAATATAGATATTTGGGTCACTGAGTGTTTTAAAGTATACATTTCATTTCTTAATTTTCCATAATTAGAAATTATTAAGTTGGACATTTTATTGATTTCCATTACTGTCTTCTAATGAACGGGTGAAATAAATGTTCCTGTGTTTAAATCAAAGCACACATCCAAGATTTTTTTTAAAGCATATATTTCCAGCAGTAGTAAATGATTCTTTTCAATACACTTTAAAAGGTGCTTTTTAAAAAAAAATTGGAACAAATTCATATATGTCTAATTTTATAAATTGTATCAGCTATATTTCATATTCTAATTCTAAACAAGAAATGCAAATATAACTAGATTAAAGCAGCCAATAAAAGAACTAACAGGTTAACACGGCTTAAAGGGGTATTATTTTTAATTCTATGATAATTTTCTTTTTTTTTTGTGATATATATTTTTTATTTTACAATACCATTCAGTTCTACATATCAGCCATGGGTTCCCCTATTCTCCCCCCTCCCACGCCCTCCCCTTACCCCCAGCCCACCCTCCATTCCCACCTCCTCCAGGACAAGTCCTCCCCCGAGGACTGTGATCAACTTGGTAGACTCAGTCCAGGGAGGTCCAGTCCCTTCCTATCAGACTAAGCCAAGTGTCCCTGCATAAGTTCCTGGTTTCAAACAGCCAACTCATGGAATGAGCACAGGACTTGGTCCCACTGCCTAGATGCCTCCCAAACTGATCAAGCCAATCAACTGTCTCACCTATTCAGAGGGCCTGATCCAGCTGGGAGCCCCTCAGCCTTTGGTTCATAGTTCATGTGTTTCCATTCATTTGGCTATTTTTTTTTCAATAATTGAGTAAAACTGAAATTGATTATATGCCACAGTCATCCTAGGGACCTCCATGCTATATATATAGCTCTATGGTTCTATGGGTTGTGGTCTGATTGTTCATTTTATATCTAGAATCCACCAATGAGTGAGTACATACCATAACTGTCTTTCTGGGTTTGGGTTACCTCACTCAGGATGATTTTTTCTAGTTCCATCCATTTGCCTGCAAATTTCATGCTTTCATTGTTTTTCTCTGCTGAGTAGTACTCCATTGTGTATATGTACCACATTTTTTTCATCCATTCTTCCGTTGATGGGCATCTAGGTTGTTTCCAGGTTCTGGCTATTACAAATAGTGCTGCTATGAACATAGCTGAGCATGTATCTTTATGGTATGTATCAGCATTCTTTGGGTATATGCCCAAGAGTGGGATGGCTGGGTCTTGAGGTAGTTCGATTCCTAATTTTCTGAGAAACTGCCATACTGATTTCCACAGTGGTTGTACAAGTTTACATTCCCACCAACAGTGGAGGAGTGTTCCCTTTGCTCCACATCCTCTCCAACATTGATTGTCATTGGTGTTTTTGATCTTAGCCATTCTAACAGGTGTAAGGTGGTATCTCAGAGTCGTTTTGATTTGCATTTCTCTGATGATTAAGGATGTTGAGCATTTCTTTAAATGTCTTTCAGCCATTTGTAGTTCTTGTTTTGTGAATTCTCTGTTTAGCTCTTTAGCCCATTTTTTAATTGGACTGTTCAGTGCTTTGATGTCTAGTTTCTTGAGTTCTTTATATATTGTGGAGATCAGTCCTCTGTCAGATGTGGGGTTGGTGAAGATCTTTTCCCAATCTGTTGGCTGTCTTTTTGTCTTATTGACTGTGTCTTTTGCCCTGCAAAAGCTTCTCAGTTTTGAGAGGTCCCATTTATTAATGGTTGTGCTCAGGGTTTGTGCTGTCGGTGTTTTATTTAGGAAATGGTCTCCAGTGCCAATGCGTTCAAGAGTGCTTCCTATCTTCTTTTCTATTAAGTTTAGTGTAACTGGATTTATGTTTAGGTCTTTGATCCACTTGGACTTGAGTTTTGTGCATGGTGACAGATATGGATCTATTTGTAATCTTTTACATATTGACATCCAGTTATGCCAGCACCATTTGTTGAAGATACTTTCTTTGTTCCATTGTATAGTTTTGGCTCCTTTGTCAAAAACCAGGTGTTCATATGCGCATGGATTAATGTCAGGGTCTTCAATTCGATTCCATTGGTCCGTATGTCGGTTTTTATACCACTACCAAGCTGTTTTTATTACTATAGCTCTATAGTAGAGTTTGAGGTCCGGGATGGTGATGCCTCCAAGGGTTGCTTTATCGTATAGGATTCTTTTAGCTATCCTGGGTCTTTTGTTTTTCCATATAAAGTTGAGTATTTTTCTTTCCAAGTCTGTGAAGAATTGTGTTGGGCTATGATAATTTTCTACCATGTCAATATATCAAGGATCTCTAAAAAAGATATATAGAAAAAAGTGTTTAAAATTCCCAGATCAAAGGCTTGCAGTTTGATCAAATGTGGCAATCTGAGAAATGATGGTTTAGGCGCCTCTTCGGGAAACTTAATAGGATACCATGGGTATTTGGGGCCAATGTTTTCTATGGCCACAGCTGTTACTTTTAGAAGACTTTACAAATGAGAATCCATCTATTCCCATTGGTAGAACACAGTCTATGACTATATGATCTCATCTGAACATGTGTAAATG
The DNA here is from genome assembly GCF_049852395.1 of Peromyscus maniculatus bairdii. Taxonomy (NCBI): domain Eukaryota; kingdom Metazoa; phylum Chordata; class Mammalia; order Rodentia; family Cricetidae; genus Peromyscus; species Peromyscus maniculatus. Next base: position 15,780,789 of record NC_134872.1, on the reverse strand, counting down.
TTTGCATATAGATGCAGCACTCTATAGTATAGACACTACATTCTACATACTAAATATTAGTCTCATTTCTATTGCCCATCCCAATCAATATATGAACTGAGTACATACACAAATAAGTTAATTTTTTGTGTATATTTTATTACCACTTACAGTTGTATAATAGTCATCACATGCATGTGTTGTGGGCAACTTTCACTGAAGTGAGACAAAGCACTTGGTCCCATTTAATTACTATCAATGCACCTATTTATTTAAGAGAGTAGAAAATATGTTTAGTTCAGGTTTCCAGCCTTCTGTATCCATGTATCTTCAACCCCTTTCCTCATTAACTGACGACATTTTCAGGAGAAATTTTTCAGGAAAATTTGCAAAATTGGGTATTTTTTTTTTAAATGGGTATTTTTTTTTAAAAAATCTTATACCTTATTTTGATTGGTTAATTTTAATTATCAACCCCATGATGTCTTCACTACTCAAAAAAGTGAGTGGTGATCTGCCTACCATACTTTTAAGAATTTTAAGTATATACATAGAATGTCAGACAAGCAAATCTCTAAGGAGAGTTATCTCTTGTGTTTTAAATGGGAAAGTAAATGTTACTATTTAGCTACTGTATAAATGGAAGCAATTTCACCTCATTGTGAGGCTCTTCTTTATTACTTGATGCCTTTATTACTAACAATTTTTCGTAGTGTGATTAGCCTAAAATTCTGTACTCCCTTTTAGCACATATTGTTTTTATCTTAGGAATGTCCCAATTTTCACTAGTTTTACAGAAATATGTACAATGTGTAAAAAGTAAAATGTAGAGGGGGTTGGCTGATGCCAGGAGTCTTGTTTCCTTCCCCTCTTTTACCCTCTAAATGGTCTCTCGAAGTATACTATCGTGATTACTCCTGTTTTAATGAGATTCAAGCTGAAATTAGACAAAATTGCTATTGTCCTACCCAAAATACATGTCTTGCAGGCCTTCTACAATTATGCACACTTTCTTCTATGTATGGGCTATTTAATTTTTTTTAAAGTCTTATTTTGTTTTTATTCCAGCTGTCATCCACTGACTATATTGGTAGGCAATCTATAATACATGATGACCATGAATCCACAGGGGTTTCTATGCTAGAAATACTTATGGCTTTAGTCCAACCCAGAAAAGTGAGATCGTGGGCTGCCCGCAGCATCCACTATAGAAGACTCACCTCATTATGGTCTTTGCCATGAATAGCTAGTAGGTAGTAAAACATTAAACACTTTTTTCCTTTGCAATTGGGGTCCTGGAGGCCCAAGAGGAGGGCAGACCAGGTAGCAATACTTTCTACAGAAGGATTGAATGTCTTCAACACCACTCCAACCATTGAAGTAGGTCAGTTGCACGGTTCCATCCCACTCATGTAATACACATACCTGGCCACAGGCTGGGGACTCAGCTCATTAGAACTAACATAGGTCTTTAGGCTCATTTCTTTCCTCACCCTCGACTACTCATCTTTCTGTTTCCTCCATTCCCCTTTCATTCACGTTCTTTTCCCCTTTGTTGAGGATGATTCAAACCACACAGGCTGAGCATCCACATCTGTGCATTCAGCCTGAACCGGTCCTCAGGGAATTTCAGATCTGACAGATGGACTCCTTAGCAATATGTTCTTGAAAACAGAAAAAAAGATAGGTCTTCAAACTCTACAATCTACTTCTTAAAGTGAATGTTTATTAAGTGATCACATTAGAACAAACTTTATTGTCAAAGAACATTTTTGTGATGTGATAAACATCTTTTCCATCATTCTATGAGATGTGGATGGAATGGTGTCTCAGTGACCAGGATCATGTCTGAAGGACAAGACTCACAGAATGCCATGGATGCTGACAGCAGAGGGAAGTTGGGCACAAAGTCAGTGATGGCCTTTAGAGCAAGCAAGGACATCCCAAAGCTACATCCTAAGATAAGATCCTAGGTTTGGTGGTTTGAACATTTTGTATAGCTGAAAGGGCATAGGTGTGAAGAGAGTCTCTGTTAATTCTGCCTTTGAAGTAGAATACGATATCATAACAGGAGCATTTGCTTGAAAATTTATGTAGTCATCACTACTATAGGAACACATCATATTGAAAATTGTAATTATAGAATGTTTATGTCCAATGTATTTGTCTCTTGCTTCAAAATAAATATATAATTTATAAAATACCCTTCAAATTAGTATGTTTTCTTCCTCTTAACATTATAACACCAAGTTGCATTCTTCCTATCTTTAAGATAATACCCAGAAACCTCAGAAATAAGTTTTAATTTATAAACTACCAAAACATAAACCCTGCTAAAATTTTACTCTGCTTCCATCAAAACTGGATGCTGTAGTTTTAATTCTAATTTTCTTTGTCAAAACCAATGCCACTATTATCAGTCTATGTGACTTTAACATCCTAAATTCAATAAGAATGTAAATTCATGGATAGGTACATGTTTGTTGAAACAACAAAATATAGGAAGAGCACATAACTATTGAGATGAAAATTTAAAACAAAGTACACCATTCTAGTAGAGCAGCAACACATTTACCATATGATGCAACATTAGTGATGGTTGTTTATAAATGAAGCCAACCATATGTTTAATCAACTGGAAACACATTTTATGATATTGGAACTTGGCTACTTAAATGAAAGGGTAATGAAGTTAGTTATAGACTTAGGGGGACATTTTGCCGCTTTTTTCTACTTAAGAAGATTAGTAATATTAACATTTAATCCTGCTTTAGATTTTCAAAGGGCTGAGCCTATTAATGATTAAAATTTCTTTGGCACGTCTACAATTATCATTTTCAATTTTACAAATGAAGGAATTTTTCAGAAAAAGAATTAAGAAGTTGGAAAATGATTTGGAATCTATGGAGTTTCACTAAATTCAGTGTGGAATAATATTTGCATTCTGAGATTTTCATTCTGTTAAATGAGGTCTCAGAAGACCATCTTAGCACTTAGGAGTTGCTTACTCCTAAGGGGGTAACAGAAGCTTTTGGTTTGGAGGATATCAGTTAGAGTTGGATACAGAGAAGAGCTTGGGGATGGTGATTTTTATTAGTCCTAGAAAAGAAAGCTAGTTTGTTAGGATTACTTTAATCAAAATCTAAAGTCAAGCTTGAGATTATATTAGTTAAATGAGAGTTCCAACACCAACTGAGCTATGGACAAATTACATAGTATCTGCAGTTATTTCAAAACAACAAATATCAGGTAATCCATATCCATCAGAGGGGTTTATGATAACGTCTCATGAATTTTTGTGCAGACTGAATGAAATAATGACTTTAGCATAAGATTTGGAATATGAGCAACTATGAAAATCTGTTTTGATGATGATGGTGAAGGCAATAATAATGTTGCTGATTACTATGGAAATGATGGTGATGATGATTATGCTGAGGATAACTGGATGATGCTGATGATGTTGAAGTTGACGGTGATAGCAATGATGTGGTAGTGATGATTGTGATGATGATGTTGGGATGGTGGCGGGTGATGTTAAGGATGATATTGGGGATGCTGGTGATAGTGGTGTTAGGGATTTTGTGGTTGAGGGTAACGGTGGTGATAATGACAAAGATGATGGTCATGGGGAGGGACAATGATTATAACTGATGATGGTGGTGATTAAGATGATGATAATTATGTAATAGTGATAATGCTGCCAGATGATTTAATGATGGTGATGATAGTGGTGAGGATGATTACTGGATAGACTCAGCTAAATTCAAGCATGTAAAGGTGACTGTAAATATTGTTTTCCTTTTAGATGGACACCTAGTAATATCTTCTACATAAAAGATTCCACATGCTCAAATAGACAGTTAAGATTAGTAACATACTTACAGAGCAGTAGTTAAAGTTCAAGCTATGTTTTTTTTAACAAAACCATTATTCATAAAGAAGGAAAGTATGGAGGTAGGAGTTTGGTATTCAGTGAAAAGGTAAATATAGTCTTCTGAGCTGGTAAAGAAATAGCTAGATGAACATATAACTTTTATGATTTTAAGAAAGCATCAACTTTAAGGTCTTTAGATCTCTGCTGTTTAAGAAAAATTGAACAAAATAGTCATTTACAAACAGTCATTTCCACTGCCTCCTGGATATTCAGAGATGGAAAATGGTCATCCATTTCCATATGTCATAGATACTTGTTCATAATGTCTTAATAACATGGGTAATTTTTAATTATTTGATCTACTATAATGAAACTTACATTGCTAAAGACTTTATAAGGATTTATTTAACAAATTAATAATGTCAAATTTTCTGGGAATTATGAAAATACCTGTAAGTTAAAATATTACTTTCACATGCCTAAATTTATACAGTAATATAAAATCAATAAGATAATATAAGAATTGTCTGTATGTAAGTATGAATATGTTGTCAGTTTTATATAGATCCAACTCTAATTTTCAACAAAATTCTCAACAATAATTAGCAAGCATTTATATCTATCTATTCCTCCATATATGTAATTATAGCTGCTTGACATATAAGGAATCCCAAGTTCAGGAAATATAGTTCATTTTTTAAAGAAAATGTGCAAATTAAAATGCTAATAATATTGGCATATTTTACAGTATTTTCCATTTGACTTTGGATTTTTTTCTCATATGAGAGTCATCTTTTAACATGGTTGTAAAATCAGATAAACACTAATTCTCTCAAAAAACAAAAATTGATTTATTTATAAATAATTTTCAAGTAGTTTAATAGTTTTGTAACCCTTATATTTCTGAAGATGCTTAGGTTTTGCCAATGATGTAGATTATAAGTGGTTTCCTTTCCCTACAGGGTTAGAATCTAACAGAATCTTCACCTTCGTCACTGACAGCAACTGCAAGCTGGTGAGAAGCCTTGTTGGTCACACTGAATTCTCTTGGAGCCATTTAAATCAATGGAGCAAATTAAAGATATTAGCTCGTTGTTGCATTTACGTAATTTCTCCTGCAAAACTTTAACATTTCTATTATACTGTGAGCATGTGATTGGCTTAATGATCTTTACACTCATTATGTTTGCACTGCAATTAATGTGCATGGTAATTACAGTAGATGCTAAATTTTATAATTCCATTTCATCACTTGTATAATTCACACCTCTTTTCATAATGAGGATTTCTTACTTATAGGAAAAATATAAATAACTCTTGGCTTACCCTAGTGGTGCTTAAGTTTCTGGAGGAAAAAATTGGTATCTATCACTTAACATCTCAGTTGCTTTATGATAGCTTAATAGAATGGTTTAAGTATTTAATAATATTTCATGAATATATTAAAGACAATTATGTTTTTAGACTATTAAAGTAAAATATATGCATTAATTTTAAATCTGATCTTAGCTCATTAGTGGGTGATCCATCAACGACTCACTCTCAGAATGGCCAACTGGGGGTGACAGCGCCTGTGAATTTCTTAGCATATGAATTCCTCTAGGCCTCTAGTTCAAATAGTTAGAGGTGGTTTGATAAGAATCCTTATGACTTGTTGAGCTGTGTTTCAGATGCTATGAGTCCATGAGCGTTTGGATTTTACATAAGCACCTCTTCATCCCTTTTAAGATTTATAAACTCTCCATAGTTTCTCTGGCAGCCAACATTCCTCATCTGTTACACAGTAGTTCAATTTCCTTCCAGCCCTTCCAGATTAACTATATTGGGTTACGTATTTGTTACTTTTCATTTTGTTTCTTTTTTTCTTCCTCTGAGCAAATACCCAACAAGAAGAAATTTAAGGGAGGAAAGGTTTATTTGGGTTTACAGTTCTCAAGGATATAGTCCATCATGGTGGGAAGGCATAGTGATAGAAGTGTTAGCCTGTCACATTACGTCTATAGTCAGTAAGTGAGGGAGAGTAAGCTAGAAAGTGGGGAAGTAGATGAGAGGACAGGAGAGAAGAGAAAGGGAGACAAAGAGTAGGAGGAGAGGAAAGAGTAAGAGGGAGGAAGAAGGGGAGGAGGGAGGGAGGATTCTGTTCAATTTCTCCTTTTTATTTAGTCCAGGCCTAGCCCAGAGCATAATGCTGCCCACGCTTAGACAGGGTCTTCCCACAGCAAGTGACACAGAGAACAACTAGATGACAAAAGAGCCCTGGGGAAGTGCAGCTAAAAGTTTTCCTCCGGTCCTGTCTGGCCCCGCAGTCCAGAACTGCTTATAAAATAATCACTCAGAAGCTTATATTAATTAAAACTGCTTGGCCATTAGCTCAGGCCTAGAGTTGACTAGCTCTTACATTTAAACTCAGTCCATTTCTGTTAATCTATATGATGTCACATGTTCTGTGGTTTTACCTGTGTACCATTACATACTGCTCCCTGGACAGCAGGCTGGTGTCTCCTGACTCAGCCTTTCTCCTCGCAGAATTCTCCTGGTCTGTTTATCCCGCCTATACTTCCTGCCAGGCTACTGGCCAATCAGCATTTTATTAAACCAGTGTACAAAAGCATTATCCCACAACAGGGAAGTCTGTCCCCTGAGTGCTGAGGCAGATAGACAGCATAGTTAGTCCCACCAGTGAGGATTACAGAAAAGGAACTCATCCCTTATATCCTCTGTCATGTCTGGGTGTATTTCTTTGGAGAGAGAAGTTTGACTTCTAGGCTGGCTTCATGGTCCATTCTACTTTAGGAAGCACTGGGACAGAGAGAACTCTGACATCTCTTGGAAATTAATTTTTGGATCTCTCTAGGTGCACCCCATTAGCATGAATACAGAATAGAGGATGACTTTTAGAGATGTGGATCAGGGCTCTCCATGCTTTCACAAGAAAAAGAGCTGGTTTATTTGCTATTAAGAACAAAGGCAAGAATTTGATCTCCAAGAGCTGGAGAGGAATTAATTCACAGGCTCACATAGTTTATGTTAAAACACATGATGTTTTTGTGCCCGTGTTTTATAAATGCATTTTAGTTTTTACCAAGACTCCTTAGTCTCAATAGTATTGACATATATGGAGCTGGATGGTTCTTTATTTTTGAGAAGAAATTAGTGTTTGTTATATAGGGCTTTTAATGGATTCATGGTTTGCTCCTCCTAGATACCAGGAGCCTTCTCTGGCCCTGATTTTGACAGACTGATGTCCCCAAACATGGAATGATAAAATTGTCACAGGTGAAAAATTATCTGCTGTGTGCACATGTGTGAGTGTGCACATGCATGTGTGTATGTTTGGCATATGTGTATGTGTGTGTGAGAGAGAGAGAGATTGAGGTTGATTTTTAGCATTATTCTTCCTTCAGTTTCTTAAGACTTCAGTTTCTATTTATAGAAAATCCAATTTATCAAGTCATTTGGACAGAGGCCTCATAAATTTCTTCAACTGACTTCATTTTTTACATACCCTAACAAATACAAGAGCCAAATGAAGTTATAATTTACAGTCCATTTTCAAAGTAATTGTAACTTCTAATATAATTGCATGTCTATGAAACAATATGGCATACTAAGATAGAAGCTTAAAATAGTTTAAAAAGCCAGTAAATAACTCTCATAACTGCATGTTGTCACAGTTAAAACAGAGATTGAAGTAGTTAATTTTAAACTGGATAGATGTTTAATTATAGGTAGATTTTTTAAAAGATAGTTTTTTTTATTTTACTAATGACTTTTATCCATTCTCCAACTTTGACTGTTATTTGCTTTAAAAGTTAATTCTGTTTTGAATATTTCATATCTGAACAAAGAATTGATCCCAGGTTTGCATGTAGTTGTACTCAGCCCTGTCTGGATGCACCAAGTCATCCCTTTTCAGCTCCTTTTGCAGTTGCAGATTTTAACTTTGAAACAAAGTGCATTTATGGTGTTCAAAATCCCCCCCCAAAAAACTGGTAGCACATTACTCAGTTCCAAGGGAACATATGATCTGCTTAAGAGGAACTAGCTGGCAGTGGAGAAATACGTCACTCTAGATTCCTGCAGAGAAAAGGGGAAGAATTGGGAGAGTTCTGTTCCATTTTGATGGAAATAGTGTTTCTAATCTGATCTGCTACTTGCCACACATAACTGGAGCCCAGTACCCTGTGTCCATTCTTGAGTGTGGAGGCACCTGAGATTCCTTTAATGAGGAAAAAATCATCTGCTGTGGGCCAGGGATGGTGGTTCACTTGAATAGTCTTTCCAATGCAATTGGAAATCTTGTCGATGTAGAGGCCCATGTGGGCAGTTTCCAGGTTAAATGGGAGCAGTGAAGCACTGTAGTCAAGCCAGTAAAAAAGTGAATTGAGTCAGCCTTGACCTACCTGTGCTGTATCCTCAGACTAAAAAGGTGAAAAGGCCCAGAGTGGGGGAAGGGCAAGCTAGTTACAAATATGGATTGTGATTTTAATGTTAAAAAAAATGATGGCCTCATTGTAGTTTTGCCTATTAGTCATCCACGAGTACTAGCCAAACAAAATTTGAATTACCCAGTTCTATTGTAAGGTTCATCTTAGAGAAAATTTACTAATGCATAGCATCAAATATACACAGTAAACATAAGGTCGATTCTATCACTTTAAGAAGTTATGTAAAGCTAGGCAAACCCTCCTACAATGTGAGCTATACAGAGCAGTGTCAAGCAAACAGATGCAGACCTCTGGAGAAACTGATGGTTTTTCAGAACTTTTTTTGTGATGCACTTAAAGCTCTAGTTCTGTGGCAATAATGGCATCCACCTATGACAAAAGGAGTCTAGGGACATTTTCTTAAGTGGTGAGTGACCCTTACCCATCCTACAAGTAAGCCTCAAATTAGAAATCTGTGATAGTAATATACTCTGGTAGTTCTGTGTTATTTATTTCCATTAAAATTCTAACTCCAGTGGATGGATGTGTTAAAGAAAAAAGACAAGTGACTCTCTTCCTACCTCACATCTGGACATAAAACTTCTTTCACACATTTACTAAACTTTGGTGACCCCCACTTGCAGAATGTGTGTCCACAGTTGGGTATATCAAACTATGCTTCTACTTTGAGAAGCCCACATGCCTGCTCTGGGGTATATCTTTATTTCTTCTCTTAATACCAGTGCTTAGGCATCTATTATCTAGCTCAATTTTGGTGGATTAAAAGAAAGCTGGAAGAAATATTTTTTAACTTGAAAACTAATAACAAAAATCCATCTTGTTTTCATGAAGAATAAACCTAAAAATCATCCCCAGAGAAAACACTATTGTTTCATTGAATTCAACAGTCAATCGCACATTGAGAATTTTTATTTAAAACAACAACATTGTGTGCCAAACAGTCTGACATTTAACCTGCTTTGTTCTACAAAATTGGAACACCTAATACAATCACAGCTCCTGTGTTAATTCATGAGATTAAACAAATTTGAGAAGCATGTTTTGATGAATTGTTTTTTTCTAAATTTGAGTCATCATGATTTGACTCAGTGTCAGAAGGATTAATTTTCTCTTCTCTCTCCTCTCATCTCTCCTCCCTCCCCCTCTCTTCTATACCCCTTCCTTTTCCTCCCCTCTCCTGTTTCCTCTCCTTTCTCCCTCCTGCCACCAATCTCTTCTCCTCTTCTACTTTAATTAACAATTAGCTTTTTAAAGAAAGGGCTAAATTTCCCTTTTCTATGGTGCTAAAGTACAAGGTATTGAATATCTTGCTATGAAGACACAGACATTATGATCCTCATGACAGTGTCAGCATGGCAGCCTCTTAGTTCCTGTTAAAGAATGTTGATTGACATAGTTGGTGTGGGTTGATTTTTTTTCCATGTGGACTTAATGTTATCCTTTATCTGAAAACTCCAGTTTTCACTTAAACCCCCCAAGAACTAGGTCTTTTTTTTAATCTGAAAGGATTTAATTCTGCATTGTTTTCTGTTGAATAGATCGTCACCTATGAAAATGGTACAGTTTATGTTTTCCATTAAATTTCACTAATTCTATGAAAAATAGTCACTATGGTAAAATAGTAATAAATGACTTAACTTTAAGTAAAGTAAGTTTTAAGTGTGAGCTATACAAAACAGTTCCAGGATAATGTACAGTGACTGACAAATAGTAAGTGGTCTTCTTCTAGGTCTTTCTGAAGAATTTGGTGATCTAATAAAATTGATGCTATTTGTACATTTAGTAAACATAAAGGTGCTAAATATTTGTACATGTGGGTGTATCTTTCCACACGAAAATCAATCTGTAGAACTGATTTTGATATCAGAACATATTTAGAATAACATCTAGAATTTTGTCTGAAATATGTTGTTCTATGATCTCTACAGACACATGAATGGTTTGCATTATGAAAAAGCTGAATATGATTTTAGTGGCTTTGGGGAAAAGATGAGAATAAAGCTCACACAAGGGTTTGAGTGAAACAGGCAACAGATCCTGTCTTTACTTTTGTTCTTATCATAGAAATGATAGGTTATGATACAGTTCTACTATTTTGAAGCAAGCTTTCTTTTCTCCATGTCATGATCATCTGCCACAGATTTAAAAGAAACTAAAGAAAGGAATAACTATAAGAAAATCATAAATGTTCAAAGAGGTATTTGAGCCAATTTAAACATTGAATATAGTTAAAAATGTATTGAAACAGGATGAGATTACCCATAAATATTTTTAATTTTTGTATTTTTATGTTCATCAAAATTAAATTAAAAACATGTGGATGAATTGTGCTTTGATTTTGTTTATAGATATTCAGAGAATTTACACCTACACGAATACATTGAGTTTTTAATATGAAAACATTTTTAGATCTATATTTGTGTAACACATTGCATCAAATCTACAACATACATCATGTTTATCACAGAGTGTGTTATAGGTCAAAGCTTCAGTTCAAAAATATGAATTCTGAATTGCTCCAAAATTGTAAGCATTTTGAGTGCTGATATAGAATCATTAAGTAGGAATACTTCCAGAACCTGTTCTCCCCTCCCTCTCATCTGTCCATCCTTCCCTCCATCTTTCTTGCAGTGTACGCAGTCCAGCCATGATTTAATAATCAGGCTGCCTCAGTCCTATGCTGAGCTCCCCATCTGCTTCTATGTGATGAGCTACAGACATAGTTAATTCATCTTAAAGATAGGGCATTGACTTAAGATTAGAGGCATATGATTTATAAGAGAATTTTGTGCTTTGACTTGTTTCCTGTCCCAAAGACAGTGCATATGGATGGTTGTGGATATACATGCAGGGATTATAAAATCCTTCAGAAAAAAATTATATCTGAAACTCTTTGGACCCAAAGCATTGTTCATAAGGATCACTTGTTCTGTGTATTCCCTTCAGATTAACTAAGATCATTTTCCTAAGGCAAAGAGGAAATATGGACTCTTCACTGTGAAATGCCTGTGAATGGTCATCAGGAGAATGCTTCCTACTAAGGAACTAGTTACAGGTAGCAATGCAGATAGATGTCTTTTGCCAGGGTGGTTAGTTGATTTGATTTTCCCTTTTCTCAACAGCTGAGCTTTCTGAAGTACCTCCAAGAAGTAAGACTGGAGAATCAAGGCTGATTTTAATGGTTGGTCCAAGGGACTCATTTACTTGTGATTCTCCTGCAATGTAATAACAGTATTAAAGTACAGTGTGATTTTGATACTTCAAGGAAAGGTCAACTGCATTTGGAAGAAAGGATCACTGGTGTGTTGCACCTGTGAGAACTGGGCAGAAAGTGACAAGTGCACGTTTGAAAATGTAGCATGAATTCATAATTCAGTTCTTTGATTAGGATAAGACCATTCTAACCATCTGGATAACATTACTTTATGTCATTTTCCATTATGAAGAATTGGAGCAAATTAATGTCTCCCTTGCTCACCACCTCTAATATGCCCACTCAAGCATAGATTATGCCCACCCTCCCCAATCTAGCTTTATTGGGCAGACAATTATACCTGGGGCCATTTTTGATCGTAAAGGCAACTGACTTAATTTCTGTCAAAAAAAAAAAATCAACTCCCATCTGTGTTGTAAGTACAGTATTTGAATCTGTTTATGATTGTGAATAAAGTTCAATATACTAAGCAAACAATATTTAAAAATGTTTGCTTTGAAAATATCAGATACAGAGCACTGTAACTTTGATTCTTCCATTCACTAGTAGTCTATGATCAAAGACTCTCTACTGCCACAGAGGTGAAGAAAATGTAGTAAAGTTGTGTATAACTGCTGCTAAGAAACCCCCTACAACTAGAGGCCAATGTGACAAGGGAGCAGTTCCAGTTTGCAACAAATGTCTGAGTTGTGTATAATTTAAAACAATATATGCATCAGTAAGGAAATCACCCTTGGACATAAAAAGATATAGTAACTTTTTATCATTTACAAATTATTTTTTATTTATAGTATTTTTATATTTTGCATGCCAACCACAGATCCCCCTCTCTTCCCTCCTCCCGCTAACCCCTAACCTCCTTCCCCAACCCACCCCTAACCCCTCCTCCAAAGGGGTAAGACCTCCCTTGGGGATTCATCAAAGCCTGGTGCATTCAGTTGAGGCAGGAGGAAGCCAAGCCCCTCCCCCTTGCATCAAGGCTGAGCAAGGTGTCCGACTATAGGTAATGGGCTCTAGAAAGCCAGCTCATGCACCAGAGATAGATCCTGATTCCACTGCCAGGGTCCCCTCAAACAGACCAAGTACACAACTGTTTCCTGTGTGCAGAGGGCCTAGTCTGGTCCCATGCAGGTTCCACAGCTGTAGGTCTAAAGTTCATGAGTTCCTATGAGTTTGGTTCAGTTGTCTCTGTAGATTTCCCTATCATGATCTTGACTGCTGCCCTTGCTCATATAACCCCTCTTCCCTGTCTTCAACTGAACTCTGGAGCTCAGCCTGGTGCTTGGTTGTAGATCTCTGCATCTGCTTCTGTCAGTTACGGATCAAGGCTCTATGATGACAGAGTATTCATCAATCTGATTACCAGTGTAGCTTCAGGCACCCTAGCTACTATTGCTAGCAGTCTATCTGGGGTCTTCCTTATGGGTTCCTGGGAATTTCCCCAGCACCAGGCATCTCCCTTACTCTATAGTGTCTCGCTCGCTCTATCAAGATATCTCTTCTTTGCTCTTCCACTTTGCCCCTCCCCCAGCTCGACCATCCTATTCCCTTGTGTTCTCATCCCCCATTCCCTTCCTGCTATTGCCCTTTCTTGTCCCCAGTTTACTCATGGAGATCTCATCTGTTTCTACTTCTCAGGGTGATCCATGTGTTCCTCTTAGGGTCCTCCTTGTTGTCTAGCTTCTCTGGAGATGTGGGTTATAGTCTGATTATCCTTTGCTTTACATCTAGTATCCACTTATGAGTGAGTACATACCATGTGTGTCTTTCTGAGTCTGGGTTACCTCACTCAGGATATTTTCTAGTTCCATCCATTTGCCTGCAAATTTCATGATGTCATTGTTTTTTTTTACTGCCGAGTAGTACTCCATTGTGTATATGTATCACATTTTCTTTATTATTCTTCAGTTTAGGAGCATCTAGGTTGTTTCCAGGTTCTGGTTATTACGAAAAATGCTGCTATGAACATAGTTGAGCAAGTGCCCTTGTGATATGATTGAGCATCTCTTTGGTATATACCCAAGAGTGGTATCCTTGGGTCTTGAGGTAGGTTGATTTTTAATTTTGTGAGAAGTCAGATATAGTTACTTTTTAAATAGTAACATTTATTGGTTCAGTTACTGATGTATTTTATAGTGAATACATTCTTTCAGCGGTGAGAGAGATGCTGTCACTGTCAGAGAAGATGAAGAATGCAAATGGGGTCCTGATTTCCTTGTTCTCCATCCTTCGTCTTACTGTTGTGAAATTATCTTCGCAGTGGCTCTGTGGTCCCTAGCATTCTCACATAACATTTGTGAAACCATAAAAACTGTCATTACTATGTTTTTATTTTCTTGTTTCTTCCTTAAAACTTTTGATAACACTAAGAATTTGAATGACAGATAGTGTGTGCAAACTGAAATCACCAAAAGAAATAAAACAGAGCATTGTCCACTTTTCACCAATCTCACAGTTTGCAGTCATAAGAAGTTTAAAAATACATTCTAAATACTCTAATAATCATTCATTGGTTATTAAATTGTTGATCTCTTTCCATAGGGAAATAACTTTTAAGGGCAAGAAGGTTAAATTAGTGCCTCTTGGTACTGGTCCAAGAAATCGATCCTATGATAGGACACATTTTTTTTCCCCCACACTTGGAATGGTGTTCCTCAGAGACTAAATAGCTGCATTCTTAGAAGAGCATTTTGTGTCCTTTCACCATGCTCAGCTCTAACTCTTTGGCATATGATGTGTGGACTCAGAAAAGTTGTACAAGAGAGAAAATTGCCTAACTTGTAGTGCACCTAGTATCATTTGAGCGTCTACACTGTGAAGCGATTGTTTCATTCTTCTTTTGGTGACACTTCAACAACAACAGCAAAAGTTTCAGAGGAGGAGAAACACTTCAAACTATAGGTTGTATGGGCTGTGAATATGACTCCCTGGTGGGGCACTTGCTGACCCTGTATGAGGCTTTGTATTTGATCACCATCATCTAAACAAGCAAGCACATTATGGGATAGAGTACAATTGCTCAGATTCTTGTATAAATATGGAAGGTTGATATTTCAGAGCCAGAAGAGTCTTTGCAGGTTTGGAAAGCTCCATCAGAGCTGGGAAGCAAACATCTTTAACTGTATGCATCTCATCTATTTAGTGAGGTTGACACTACTGTTGTGCTTCCTAGATAATTAGAGTGTCAGACCCAGTTTTCTTCAATTATACCATAGAATCTTATTGAAGTTAGTATTTACTAGGTACCAGAACCAGGGTTCAAAATAATATGAATACCTATCTATATAAGAATGAATATTTCCATTTTTCAAGTTGTCATAAAACCAAGAATAAGTTCATATTTCACAGCAGAGTTATGCCACAATAAAGACACCATAGTGTGACTCAGACTTACCTTTCACTTACTGAGAGGTCATCACAAGACATTAGCTTATTAATGCATTTTAAAGAAATATAATATGTTTACTCAAACAATTTATGATATTTGTAAAATGTTTCAAATTAGTGATTCCATGTAATGAAAAGGAGTGTCATCACAGAAAGTATATTGGCTGTGCACAGTTAGCCCAACCTTTCTTTATCAGCAGGTCACATTACTGAGAGTCATATATCTACAAAGCAAGGGTATTCTGTTTTTTCTTTTAAAATGGGTTTGACTGGAATGTCTACATAATTTGATATTGGACTTGAACAATATTGGCAATTTCAGTAGCTTGATATAAATTGTTGAATAGTTAACAGCAGTGAAATAAACTTGGAAACACACACACACACACACATGCACACGCACACGCACGCGCGCGCACACACACACACACACACACACACACACACACACACGGGTGAATGACACCACTGAACTATTAAAATGTGAAAGGAACTCCTCAGTGGGTTTTGAGAGCAGACAAACCATCAGCCTTCCTCTTGTAGGACAGAGCCAAGCACTTGCTCATTTGTAACCAAATACATTTAACAGGCTAAATCTCTGTTAGCACATCAAAGATTCAAAGTGACAAAGGATCTTTCAAGTGCATCGACGCCACCTGTTGACAGCTGTTATTTTGACAGTTACCTGCTTCAACCTTTTGGGAGATTTTGTCTTCTATGTTTCTCAGTGTTAGGCTTAAGCAAGGACAGAAGCACTATCCCGAGCAGCAGATTTAAGCTTTCAAAATGTTCTCTCACTGTGAGGTCTGCCTGTGACCTGGCTTGTCATATGTGTTTCTTCTTAGGGTCTGATTACTGATTTATTAATTTTATCATACATAAATGTACAATGATATTACTGAAAATTTAAGAATTAATATACAGACAGCAACATACTTGCCTGGCTACTTCTCTGACATAATTTCCTAACAGATGCCCCTTCTTAGATTCAGCCACACAGGTCGTCAAGGCTCCCCAACCAAGCTGAATTTCATCACGACTGTTGGTCTATCTGTTCTACTCTGTCATCACAGTCTCTCTTCTCCCATAGCTCCTCCCAAATCTCTGCTATTCTACCTCCTTCCTGGGTTGAACTGTCTGCCCATGGTATCTCAAGTGGTACCCTTTCCACATATCCCTCCATCAGCTCCCTTCCACCCTTCATATTTCACCCCATCAGAAATGCCTCCCTGACATTGTCTCTACCATAGTGCTTACCTGTGCCCTCTTACCCCTTCTCATCTATTCCCTATGGGCTGTGAACACTACACCAGCAGAACTTGTTATCTCTTCTCCATCATCCAGAGCATTGCATGGTATGAGCATAGTAAAGATATCAACAATGTATTTTTAATTAATTCTTGTTTAAATGTTATTGTATCTTAGCATACTAGCCTTTGTGTGTTAATTGCTTATAGTAAAAATATAATAATTAAAGAAAGATATAATAAAGATAGTCTTATTTTCTAGGGCTCTGTGTTAACCTCAGAACTGGGAAGAAAGATGAGGGACACAAAATATTTGGAGGCTTTTGAAGTATATACTACATGTTGTACACTCCAATTTTAGTTGAAAACATCAGGACTCCTGACTAGACACAATTTCAAACTATTCCAGAGGACTTGTTTCCCCAAAGAAAATCAAATATGACTTTCTTATTCTAAAGATAACAACAGTTTGCTTTTACTGTTATTAGAACCCGTTTCCCATGGTGAGTTGTCATCCTAAAGACACACAGAATATTTGTCTCATAACTATTCTTTGGAAATCATTCATAACATCCTTTAGTACTGAAAATAGCTTAAATGTTTCTCTTCAAATCATAACTATTTGAAGGAAGTTTATAGAAAGCAACATGAGAAAGGATATTCTTGCAGACATAGGTCACTCATGGTTGCCTAAATACACTGTAATTGCTTTGCAAAGATAGCATAGATATGATGATAGCTTGCATGTTTCTAGCATCCAGGTTAAGTGGGCAGGGTACTTGAGCTCAAGCCGGGGTCAACTGGCATTCTCTGTGTCCTGAAAGCAATTCTCTTCACTTCAGTGTCTATGTAGCTGGAACCCATCTTCCCTGCATTTATGTTCTAGGTTAAGGCTGTCTTGTAGACACACTGATTTTAGTCTGATATAAACACAAGGTGTCACAGAAATGCTAATATTTTCTTAATAACCGACTCTGAAAGATTAGCACTAGCATTGGAAGGGATTTATTCTAGACTTTTATAGTGGCATCCCCATGTCCTATGACAAGCTGCTCAGAAGCCATTTTTTTTTCATTGTGGAAGTCTTTAAAGATAAGCTGTTAGAATAATATGCCCTTATTTAATTTTTACTTTTAAGATCTATGTTTTATATTCCTCAATTAGTGTTCTGATAAATCAATTGACTAAAATATTCATGTAACTTGGTATTGCTTTTTCAATTGTTCCCTTTTCATTTTTTCTCAAGTACATATTTCATATCAAGTACAGTTAAAAAATATGATTATCATCTTCTCTAAGCTCCAGATAAATAGGTAAAGAAATTATGAAAGAAGATGTGTGTGTGTGTGTGTGTGTGAGAGAGAGAGAGAGAGAGAGAGAGAGAGCGCACACGCATGCGCGCATACACACATATATATTGTAAAGATGAATAAAATAAACTCTTTAGCATATTGTAATTCACAATACTCCAAGAATCAGTAAACGTACCTTACTTTATACCACGGATCATTCTTAAAAGTCATGTATAAATCAGGTTTTATGCTCTTTGACTATTAAGCCATTTTTCCTCCTGACTGACAGTATAATATCAGAGACGTGCTTCCCAAAGAAAAATACTGGCTTCTGCAGCTCGTAAAATGTTGGGTCAAAATGCAGCCTACCTCTTCCCACCTTACATTTCAAAAGAAATTACTATTTCACAGTAAAGCATTTCCTGTAACACTTGAGCCAAAAACTGTGTCTGCAATGCCATATAGAACTAGATACCTGCAGAGTCGGATTCTAAGACGTGAAGAAAGCACTGTCAGCTTCTATAACATTTTTTTTTCTTCCTGAGGATGCTGTGAGAACTTCTTACTGGGCTCATCTCTGTCTCTGTCTTTCACAGTGGTTGAATTGTTTACCTGCAGTCTTCTCTAGACATGATGGTTTCAGATAAAAATGTTGTCAATGAAATATAAGCTAGCAATCTAGTACTCCTGAAAAACAAGGGAAACAACTCATAAATGCGAGATAGGCATAAGCCGTTGTACAAATTGCAAGAATTTAAAATGAAAGCCTTTTCCTACGATTTCACATTGTCGTTTGGACAATGTAAAAACACATTAACTTAAATGCATTTTAGTGCCTCCTTGCTTTGGCACCGAGTTGGGAAATTTAGCATTATTAATTATAAACAGCAGCTGTGTTAACGTGTGCATTTCCTGTGAATGGTTATTGTTGCATCTGCCGTGTCTCTGTAGAGTAATATCTGGTTTAAAATACATTTACTGACATCGGGGTGATGACTCATAGGGAAAGGCAGGAATGAGCCACGTTCCCCACATTACTGTGAATGATCTCATATTTTTATTATTGTGTTTTCTGAGGTTTGTGTTTTATCATGTCTGAAAACAGATCATTTTGTGGAAAGTAGACCTGCCAGCGGAGATGTAGCTTCCAACAGTTTGCTTGTGTTTCAAGAGAAACAATAAAATGATCATTCTCACCAAGGTGTTTTGGTTGACACAGTTTCTTCTGTCCTTCATTTTGGTGAAGCTGTGAAGAATCAAAGGTGATATATACAAATATACATACATATATATATATATATATACACACACACATACATATGCGTGTGTGTGTGTGTGTGTGTGTGTGTGTGTGTGTGTGTGTGTGTTGGTTGAGTCTTTGTCGCAAATACTTATTTTGGCAGTGGTGGTGTTTTTAAATTTGATGTTTTCTTAACTGACATTTCCATACTTAAACACCAGAATCAAGCCCTTTCTGCTTTCTCTTTCCCTTAACGTGCAGTTTGTGAAGGACCTAACAACACCTGTTTAAGTATGGGTAATTTAAGAAGGATAGGGACATGCTGTACTTTCTCATCCTACATTCATATGTCCAATCTGCCAAACACAGTTTGATCTTTCTGAGGACCTTGAAGCATCTCATTTTATAGTAAATGTTGCTATGGTCATGATCCATGTACTATATAAGCCCTCTAAGTAAGTAACTGCTTCTACAAGACATCATATCCCCCAGACCTAGAGTTTAGAAAGAAACAAGTTAAGACTATTAACCAAAATGAGAGTGGCTGGCTCTGGTGATGGATAGATGGCGGACAAGTATGCAAGATGATTTGTTGCTCTGACCTCCTCCCATGGACACTGTATACTACCCCTGAGGATTACTCTCTGTAGACACTTTTTACTCTAACACCATGCTCTTTTTTGGAAAAGGAGGTATGATAACTATAATTTCACTTGTAAATGAGTAAGTTTATTAAGCATGTAGCTGGCAAGACTAAAGAAGAAACAACAAGCATCAGGAAGATAATGTCATCAGTTAGTGTGCTACAGTATCCAACAAAAGTTACAGGGCTGCTGGTTGGAGGTCTCTGTTGAGAGTCCTGGGTGGAGTAGAACTTTTGTGATTGGTGAAGCTTCCAAGTAAGAGAACCAGTGGCAAATAGATTAACATCAGCAGGTCCATAGCCAGAGCTTACCGTCATCTGCCAGAGATCAAGTGGGAGCCCCGATTCAACAGTTTAGCTGAAGTTTTCAATTTAGAGTTCTCCAACGAGCTTGCTCTCCACAGATGAGCTTCTAGCTGCTTGTTACCACTGTATGCATTTTTGTAACATGCAACAGTAGTAACTTCTGTTGGAAATGGTGATGAAGTATGTCCTGGATTACACATGGTCATTTTATCCCCCTGGCTTCTTCTATGTCCAAGTCTGTGTACAGTTGGTTTGATAACAGCATGGTAGATGTCACACAGAATTTTGAACCTGTCCAGATTACTCATATGCTTGTTATATTGTAGCAATACTGTGACTCTGGTAAGGATGGATTATTTCCTAATTTTACCAACCATGATAAACTTTTGTCTTTTTATCCTTTCTCCTCCAATGACTCCCAAACTAAAAACAGGTTAAAAGGTGGCAACTATTGACAGCTGAGGGAAAAAAAATGTTTCTTTCATCTCTCCTCAAGTTTACTCACTTGTTTCCTGAGATAGCTGGTTTTAGAATACACAGAGAAAGCTGCTGTGGGTATCCTGTTTCTGGAGCCTTGAATTTGTGAGTGGAAAAGGGGCATGTTTGGCACAAGAAACAGCTTCCAGCAGTCTTTGTGTTCTATTGCTTCAGAACCACGCTCTGCTCAAAAGTGTTCAGACAGACATACTTCTGAACAAATACCAAGCGATTCTTGTTATTTTTAAGTCATAATGGTGACAGTGTTTAGTTGGTCTTACAGCAGAAAACAGAACAGAACAAAAAAAAAAAACCTGAGGGTGGCTTGTCTAAGAGTTTAGCCTTGACCTAGTTTTGACAGTTGTAGGATCCATGTTCCTAACCTGGCTGGACTTATGTAATTATATGTAAAATGCTTACTTGTGTTGTGGACAGTTATTGATATGTCACTTAAAGGGTCCTTTCAGGCTCATAGTTTACCTTGGTGTATTTTCAGTGGTTTGCTTCTCAACATTTACTCTGTAAAAATGTTTGCTCACTCTCAAATACTCAAAACACTTTCTTAAGTTACATTTTTCTTATATTTCCATGGTGCTTCCCAATGGCCTCCCCAGAGCCTTTCGGATAAAAAATTTGAACTGTAGTTTTAAAAATAGAAGAGGCTGCAGAAGTGGCCCAGCAGTTGAGAGTACTTGATGATGTTCCTGCAAAGGACCTGAGTTTAGTTCCCAGCACCCACACTTGGCAGCTCACAACCACCTGCAATTTGAGCTCCAGGAGATGCAACACCCACTTCTTGCCTCTATAAACACTCATGGCATACAGTTACATACATACATACATACATACACACACACACACACACACACACACACACACACACACATGCATGTGAATAAAATATAATAAAGATATTTTTCAAAAGAATGAAAATAGAAATAATTTTCATCCAGTATGCACACATTATTATAATAACTAAAGTTCAATTGGAGTTGTGCCTAAAGCATTGCCTTGGCAAACGGCTTGGTTTTACAGTAGCCGAATACATATTTGCACTTGTTAACCCATATGGATATGTTAGCATACTTGCTTGCACGTTCTGTATATTTTAGCAGCAATTAGATGCTCTTTGTCTCCACATTGTGAACTGTGTCATTGTGTACACTTGGCAGATGACACAGAACTCAAAGGTTTCAGTGTGTATAATTAGCACTCTGCCAAGAAAAGGAGTTTGTGGATCACTGGCCTTACAGAGTGTTATCACTGCTTGTATTTACAGCTGAGAGTTCACTGAGTGTGGTAAGTGGTGACTCCCAAGGCTTGCAAATGGCTGTCCCAGTGGAACCATGACCATCTGTGCTTGTTCAAGATCTGAAGCACAAAGAGGAGCTATATATATATATATATATATATATATATATATATATATATATATATATATATGTGTGTGTGTGTGTGTGTGTATGTATGTATATATATATGTGTGTGTGTGTGTGTGTGTCTTTTTTTATTTTCTGTGTGTGAATGCACATTTGTATAAGGAGTGTAGTGTGCATATGTGTGTAAAGGCCAGAGGACCTTGGGTATTAGTCCTCACCTTCAACTTATGGTAGGTTTGTTTATTTTCTTTTTTGCTGTATGCATCCAGCTAGCTGGTCTGCAACTTACCAAGAATTCTCCCACTTCTGCCTTCCATTTCCACCATAGGTGCTTCGGGATCACTGGTGTTTGTGCTGTGTGCCCAGCAGATCTGTGATGGGTGATAAATAAAGCTGTTTGGCCAATGGTGAGGCAGAATAAGGTTAGGCGGGACATTCTAACTAGAGAGAGAGGAAGGAGAAAGACAGAGAAGGAGAAAGATAGAGAAGAAATGCTGCTGGCTGTCACCAGGAGAAACAAGATGTAAAAAGTACCGGTAAGCCACAAGCCATGTGGCAAAGTAAAGATTTATCGAAATGGGTTAATTTAAGATGTAAAAGCTAGCTAGTGGGAAGCCTGAGCCATTAGGCCATATCATTTGTAAATAATATAAGCTTCTGTGTGTTAATTTAGGTCAGAGCAGCTGTGGGAGAGAGATTTGTTCTGACCACAGGCCAGGAGAAACACAAGAAAATTTCTGGCTACAGATCTGAATTCAGGTTCTCCTTCTTCTGAGGGATCACTGATACCTGTGCTCTGTGCCTGGCTTTTGCATATGTTCAAGGCATCTTGGTTGCAGGTTCCCTTGCTTGTATGGCATCACTGATGCATGTATTATATGCCCTGGTTTTACATGCTTCTGTGGATCTGAACTCAGGTTCTCTTGCTTATGTGGAAAGTGCTTTATACATTGTTCTATTTCCTCATCTTTGCATCAGAATTCCTGTCTTTGTGTTTTCTAAAGTACATTTTCGAAGCTTTTCCCAGTAATTCTAGTTCATAGCCTATGAGGACAATCAATCTCAGTCAATGAGGACAGACAAAGACATAACTAAATGCATGCTGTGTAATATGTTTTTTTTTCCTTTCTTTTGAATGATAGGTCAATTCATGGTGCTAAGGAATGCAGCAGGCACCACCAGTGTGATAATATATACTCAGAAAATGTGTGAACATGAAGTATGGCACTATATTCTGGTTGTCTTCTTGTAGTTACCCTTGGAGTTTCCTTTGCTAACCCAGAAAGAACAATAGTTATTTTTCCCCAAAATAAGTCTTCCAATTCTTTTATATTCCATTAATATGAAAATCTAAGTTCTGGTTTGACTTGGACATTTTAGAGGAAGGAGATTTCCAGGGAATAAGCAGAAATACTCTTTACTCTGAGAAGGAGATGATACAATGGATGGGTTACTATCAGTTAATGAGACCAGCTGTGTTTGCAGCTGGCAGTTACCTAAGCTAGGATCCTGTCTTTCCATGGAGTCTTGGACACATGTGTCAGGTGTTTTTAGTGACCACATTCAGCTTTTGAGAGATATTTTTGAATTGTAGAAGTATATGCCAATCTTACATCCCATCATAGTGAATGTCTGGCAGGAAGTTATTGCCTCTTGAGCCAAGACTCAATTTTACAGGCAATAATAGACTATTTTTACTCAAAGTCAAAACAAATGTAAAAAAAGACTTTTGCAAGACTCTGTGATGAAGATATTTTTTATTTTTTATTTATTTTATTTTTATTTTTTGTTTTATTGTCTTCTCTCCTCCCACCCACCCCCAGCTTTCCCCCTCAATCCATCCCCCATTTCCACCTCCCCCAAGGCAAGATCTCCCCTGGAGAGTCAGCAGAGCCTGGTACATTCAGCTGAAGCAGGTCCAATCCCCTCCTCCCTGCACCAAGGCTGAGCAAAGTGTCTCAGCATAGGCCCTAGGTTCCAAACAGCCAGCTCATGCACCAAGGACAGGTCCCAGTTCCAATGCCTGGGGGCCCCTTAAATAGTTCAAGCTAATCAACTGTCTCACTTATCCAGAGGGCCTAGTCCAGTTTCATGGAGGTTTCTCAGCCACTGGCTCACAGTTCATGTGTTTCTGCTAGCTTGGCTATTTGTCCCTGTGCTTTTTCCAATCATGGTCTCAGTATCTTTTGCTCATATATCCCTCCTCTTTTTCTTTGATTGGACTCCTGGAGCTTCACCTGGAGCTTGGCCATGGATCTCTGCATCTGCTTCCATCAGTCACTGGATGAGAATTCTATCATGACAGTTGGGGTGTTCGGCCATCTGATCACCAGAGTAGGTCAACTCAGTCACTCTCTCGGCCATTGTCAGTAGTCTATAGTGGAGTCATCTTTGTGGATTTCTGGGGACCACTTTAGCACTTTGTTTCTTCCTATTCCTGTGGAGTCTTCATTTATCATAGTATCTCTTTCCTTGTTCTCCCACTCTGTTCCTGATTCAGCTGGGACTTCCTGCTCCCCTAAGCTCTCTTTCCCCCGACCCTTGCCCTCCATTACCCCACCCCTTATCCCCAGTTTGCTCATGCAGATCTCATCCATTTCTCTGTCGCTGGGCAATCCCTGTGTCTTTTTTAGGGTCCTCCTTACTAGGTAGCCTCCCTGGAGCTGTGAGTTGCAGTCTGGTTATCCTTTGCTTTGCATCTAGTATCCACTTATGAGTGAGTACATACCATGTTTGTCTTACTGAGTCTGGGTTACCTCACTCAGGATGATATTTACTAGTTCCATCTATTTGCCTTTAAACCTCAGATCCCCCATGCTCATGGACAGGTAGGATTAACATTGTAAAAATGGCAATCTTACCAAAAGAAGTCTGCAGATTCAATGCAATCCCCATCAAAATCCCAACACAGTTCTTCATAGACCTGGAAAGTACAATACTCAACTTCATACAGAAAAACAAAAAACCAAGGATGGCCAAAAGTATTGTGTACAATAAAACAACCTCTAGAGGCATCACAATTCCTGACTTCAAGCTCTACTATAGAGCTACAGTAATAAAAAGCTTGGTACTGGCATAAAAACCGACATGTGGACCAATGGAACCGAACTGAAGACCCTGACATTAATCCGCATATGTATGAATACCTAATTTTTGACAAAGAAGCCAAAAGTGTACAATGGAAAAAAGAAAACATCTTCAACAAATGGTGCTGGCATAACTGGATGTCAACATGTAGAAGACTGCAAATAGATCCATACCTGTTACCATGCACAAAAGTTAAGTCCAAGTGGATCAAAGACCTCAACATAAATCCAGTTACTCTGAACCTGATAGAAGAGAAAGTAGGAAGTAGTCTTGAATGCATTGGCACAGGAGATCACTTCCTAAATATAACACCAGTAGTACAGACACTGAACAAAACAATTAATAAATGGGACCTCCTAAAACTGAGAAGCTTTTGTAGGGCAAAGGACATGGTCAATAAGACTGAACGACAGCCTACAGAATGGGAAAAAGATCTTTACCAACCACATCTGACAGAGGGCTGATAGCCAGAATATATAAAGAACTCAAGAAATTTGATGTCTACATCAAAATATCTAACAGTCCAGTTTAAAAATGAGCAATAGAGATAAACAGAGAATTCTCAACAGAAGAAGCTCAAATGGCTGAAAGACATTTAAGGAATTGCTCAACATCCTTAATCATCAGGAACATGCAAATTTAAAATGACTTTGAAATACTTACACATGTCAGAATGGCTAAGACCAAAAACTCTGAAGACAGCTTATGTTGGAGAGGATGTGGATCAAGGGCAACACTCCTCCACTGTTGGTGGGAATGCAAACTTGTACAGCCACTTTAGAAATCAATATGGCGCTTTCTTAGAAAATTGGGAATCAGTCTCCCTCAAGACGCAGCTATACTACCCTTAGGCATATACCCAAGGAATGCTCAGTCATATCACAAGCACACATGCTCAACTATGTTCATAGCAGCATTATTTGTAATAGCCAGAACCTGGAAACAAACTTGATGCCCTTCAACTGAAGAATAGATAAATAAAATGTGGTACATATACGCAATGGAGTACTACTCAGCAGAGATGAAGACACTTTTTAAGTAGAAATGCATATAATTGGATATATTGTGTTATACTCAACAATCATTCCAAGTTAGAAACTAATGCATAGCATAACTCTAAGTAAGACATATACACACATTATATAAAGATAATAAAGATTTAATCACAGATGCTAATTATATAACACACATGCATGTAGATAGATGTTTATAGTGTTTTATAATGCACACTTATAACATTCACAGATGAGATTTTTATTTTACAGAGACTATCCTTTAATTATATTACCATTCTCTATGAATTGTTTCATGCAAAATAAGATTCATGCCAGGAAGTGGTAGCTCATACCTTTAATCCCAGCACTCAGGAGGCAGAGGCAGGTGGATCTCAATGAGTTCGAGGCCAGTCTGGTCTAAAGAATTAGTTCCAGGAGAGCCAGGACTGTTTTACAGAGAAACCCTGTCTTAAAAAAATTCACTGTTAGATGTTAGATTTAATGCAATATTTGATATGTTTCAAAGACATTTTAACACACATTGAAAGAACCATCAGCAAATAGGAGATTGTTTATCAATCATGGAAATACTGTATTTTTTAATAGCAAGAGTATGTAAATGAATATTGTGTTTTGAGAGAAAAGTCAGTTAACAATTATAAACCTTCAAATCCATAAATCAAATTCTCCCATGAGAAAAATATCAAATGAGTATTAATTTAGGATGCCTTGCAATACCCTGGACTAGTTCTATTTAAAATTCTCAAGATCATCAAAAACTGGGAAAGGCTAACAATCTGTCTGAGACAAAACAGCTGCATTTCATGAAGGATGTGGGTGGGATCTTTGAACTGTTTTAATGAACAGTGCTTAGTTAAATTAACTAAATCTAAATTTACTGCAGACACTTGTTCATAGCAATATTACCTATTTCCCTTGGTAATGATACAGTTCATTTTTCTGTAAACCTAAAATGAATTACACAAATGAAATCTATTTGTAAATAAGAAAATATGTATAAAGAAACCTTACTTGTTTTATGATGTGTTTTTCCAGACACTAAGACAAAATGTAATTATGCTCAAGTTAAACACTGGGAAACTGAGATAGAAAAGACACTAGCCTTCTAGTGCAGTTGAACACTGGAGAATCATCTCTGCATGATAACTGCTTCGGTCATTGACCCCTCATTCTGAGCAGTTAATGTTTTCAGATGGAACTTCAGGCATGTCATCCAGCAAGGTTTTACCCTTGTGCATAAACATACCTCTTTTCCTATATAGAGAAACCTCTTACCTTCAAAATATTTTAAACAATAAATTTGTGTGAGATATATGTTAAAACTTGGTTCTGGTACTCCATAGACAAATCTGGTAATGATTCCAAGTCCAATCTATTTCCTAGTGTTTTTAATATCAAGTTGTTTGGAACCATATGAACAAACACCTATAACAGACCTAGACACAGCTCAGGCTGGTATCCATAACCCTAGTACTTGAGATGCAGAGAACAAAGTCCCAAGTTCCAGGCAAGAATGGACTACATAGCAAGACTCTGATAAATTTGCCAGAGAGATAATTGGTAGGAAACATACTAAAATGGCAATGCTCATTAAAATGTGATTTTAATATTTTTATGATAATGCTACTGGTTTAAATAATGAAAACAGGCCTGGAAATGTAGTTCAGTTGGTAGAGTGCTTGCCTAGAATTCATGACTCTGGGTCCAATTCCCAGCAGCCTATAAGCAAACCAGTTGTGGATGCACATATCTATAGCCTCAGCATTCAGAAGGATGAGGCAAGAGGATCAGAAGTCCAGTGTTCAACCTGGGCTACATGAGATTCTGTCTTAAAGAATAAATAAAACACACTTTGAGAAGTATTAGAAAGCTATTTTATTTCAAGCTACCTCTGAGTCATAATTTAGTTATTGGATTACATGTGACATTTAAATTGAATAAGAAATTAGGAGCTTTATTTCCTTAATAATCCAGCAGCTATTTATGGGATGATGCTCATGTGTTAGGCCAGACATCCCATGTTCAGACAAATTGCCAGGACATGGGTCCCAGTGACAGAAGAAAGTAAATGAAGCTAAATGGAATAGCATCTAAATATTATTTATTTCAAGATTAAAAATTATCTGTACTTTAATTATAAGTGAAGCAGATTAATGAACACTTATAATTATATTAATAAATTAATATATTGAATACACTTAAATGTACTATGTATAATTGAAAATATTTGCCTCTTTCCCTATTATCATCTTTGTTTTCTTTCCCTAATGAGCTTTCATTTATATTAAATAGCAGCTGAAGTGGATAGGAGAACCATCAAAATATAATTTTAACAAATGTAAGTTTAATGTGTTTTTAAGGATATAAACATTTTTAGTATTTACAAAATTTTATTTTAAACTTTATTTTATTGATAAGCTAGTCTCCCTTTCTTCCTTTAGTTTATGTATTTATAGTTATTTAAGTACAAGTCATTATGTTCCACAGTTTATTCCATATTAGTTAATATTTTTCTGAACATATTTGGAACTGGAGTTCATTGGCAATGTCTCAAAGGAAACATTTGAAAACAACAATTTTCTCCACCAATAGAATGTTTATTGCAACAGTCAAATATCTTTTTATGATTAAGAAGCTAAATTAACTGCTCCTATTTGAAAGGATTCTTAGGCTTAATTGGGAGTGGAAAGACACAAACTAAACCATGTCCTCAGCGAGATACTTACAGTCTCATTGTTATAATGCAGCCTTTCTTTTACCCACAGAAAATGGCTTGATTTCCCTCCACCAGGGAATAGGATTGGATTATTTCACAAATATCGGTAGTTGCATTAAAATCTTTAAGTTTCTATTTTAATGATGTTTGAAAATCACGTGCAGTAATAAGAGATTTATAATCTTCATATCATACATAAATTTTAGGATGGAGATACACTGAATCTTCCATGTCAAGTTACTGACTGAGAAGAAATTGGATTTATTTGTGAATACGATTACACTGAAGGGTGTTTGAAATCAACCTGAGTATCTCTTAAAGGCAATGCTTTTGTGCCACTTGAAAGTATTCTATCACATCTAGAATGATGCTAAATATAAAGTATGCAGCAAAATATGAAAAGTTAATAAAATTGATGTGAAGCAGTGTTTGTGAATTTTGATAACTACTTTTAACCCTTACTTTTTTTTTGACTTCCTTTTAAATGTTCCTTTTAAACTAGGTCTTAGATGAAAAGTACTTCCAGTGAGAAAAACCAGATATTGGAATAGGAAATAAGGTTTAGAAAATGTGGTTTTACGTCTACTCATGCCCTTATTTTGTCTCTGTTTTACCTGTTTAAATTTGATAGGCAAATTTACCCTAAATTCGATGCTTATGGGGAGCTTCCACAGCACTTCTGTGCTTAGCTGACTAAAATGCACCCACACCCTCAACAAGTGAATAAGAAACCTTGAAAATTAAAACTAATTCAAATCATCTGCAATGTCAGCTCTCAGAAACATTAGGAACATTGACAACCTTGAGTCTTGTCTTTATTATTTATTTATTTATTTATAAATCTGAGTCACTCCCCCCCCCCCTTATATCTCTGTTCATGTCTTTGGAGTGTTGACTTATTTGGGATCTGTATCATTAAACACAAGGGTATTTACAAGCTGAATTCAAGATTATTTATTTTTCCCTCAAACGGTGTAATTACCACTTCTATAGTTAGCTAATATCTTGTGACCAGACTGAAAATTACACATTTGTAAACTACTGTAATTGTTTCAATGGATCCCTTCACAAAAGCACCTCTTCAGATCAAAAGCCTGGCTCTGTAACCTGGATTAAGGAACTGCAAACGCTGTATTGTCAACAGTCACTGAAAGAAAAGAGAATGACCAGATGCATGGAATTTAGCAATGTGATCATTCTTACAAATATGTGGGCTTGTTGTTAAATCTCAGATAGCTTCTATTTTCAAACAGACTTTAAAAGGTAGCAAAGAAAAAGTGTGATGTATCATACTGCAGCAGTACTGATGAGAGCATGGAATGCCACGGTGCCAGCTCTAGGTGGCAAAGTATTGTGTTTCAAATATTAATTAGATATTTGCTCATTTTCTTCTACGTTGCTTCAAAAAATGAGCTTTGTGCCAGGATTTTCCTGCCTCAAAATGTGCCAAGACGTTATAATTTAGCACACCTCTCTAGAGGACATGGGATTCATTACAAAAAATCTTTGTTTGAAATAATGGAAGAAAGATTGTCTATCATTATACTTACAAAGTTGAACATCAAAACTATCTATTTTAAGAGGGACAGCTATTCCTGAAGTGAATGAAGTCAAAGAAGACATGGGTTAGAGAGAAGGAGAATATTTTCTCGATTTTTTATTCCCCCCCAAAGGTCATTTTGATTTTTTTACCTTGTGCAGTACAATGATTGTATATTCCTTTCTTATGAAGAACAGGTTCAGTGAATCAATTAATTAAAGTTTCCCTATGAAGCCCTGATTTAACAGTGGGAAAGGATTTATTTCTCTTTAAAGATACACACTAATAGAAGGACTGCTTCCTCCTCACAAAGTTATATTTAGATACTTGACAGGGCGGCGGTGCTCACACACAGCGTTCCACACCCTGTGCATAGACCTTTGGGATGCAGTGTCACAGGAAAGCTATGCCTTCTCTCCTGATCCTTGACACCATTTTTAATGAAAACAAAAATCCCAAAGCCTTCCATAAGACACAACAGAGGCAGAAAGAATATTGGCAATTTTCCAATATGAAAAGTAGTTGGATAGAGGATAGAAGTAGACCATGATTGGATAATGCATTAGAGAAGAAGATAAACTTTATTCTTGCAGAAATTTCCTGCTTTCTTTTATACTTCTGATTACAGACAGTATTCTTTAAATCGAGACTTTTTTTAAAAAAAGATATGTGTTTAAAACAAGGAAAAGAATAAAGCAATATGTATGCACTGGTTTAATGAATCAGACTTCAGAAAACTGGGACAGACATAGTAATCAAGATTCTGAGCAAAGAAAAGACCACAAGATGCAATAATTGACAATCGTGTGTGTGTGTGTGTGTGTGTGTGTGTGTGTGTGTGTGTGTGTGTGTGCATGCGCGCGCACGCTCAGGAGCATGAGTGCTCTGTGTTTTTGTGAATGTGAGAGTTGTGTGTGTTTGTGAATGTGTGTGTGAGAGAGTCACTTGTAATTATAGCTATACATAATCCTCTCCCAACTCTGTCTTCTACCCTCTGTGCCTGACTGGAATAAGAGAGAACACACCCTTCTAAACACCACCCTTTCTACAACATTCTTGCTCTTCACCTCAGTGACATTAATAATTGTGCAGGTGACGGTTCTGAGCCTAAGGTCCTCAGTGAAGTTATTGCCACAAGTGAGGATCAGGAAGTACTTTAGCAACACTTCAAAGCCTTTGGGAAGTATCCTCAAGGCAGTGCTTCAGCTCAAGCAAATAAGAAACCAAATCAAACACCAAGAAAGGAAAAGGAAGAAAGCTTCACTCTGGGGACCCCTCTCCTCTTTCTTCCCATCCCCCTCCACTTCTGCCAATGTCCTCTCTCTTCTACAGGTCATCGTCTTAGTTTTCCGCTTCTTTCTCCTAGTCTGCTGCCTCCTCTTCCTCATCCTTCTCTCTCTCCTCCCCCTCCTTCTTTCCTCATCCTCCAGACTTTTTGTTCCTCCTCCTCCTCTTCTCAGTCCCTTGATGACTCCTGCTGACCCTCCACCACTCTTCCTCCTGCTTTTCTTCCTTCTCTTTCTTTTCTATGTCCTCATCTTTCTCCCTCTAACCCCTTGGCCTCCTCTCTCCTCCAGTCTCCCCCAAGCTGTCTCCTGTCAGGGTCAACTTCAAGAACAGAGTTGTCCCCAGTAGATGCATAGCTATCATGAAGATCTCAAGTATGATGGCCACAAACGAAGTAACAGCAAATTTCAGTTGATGTATCTGAATTAAAAAAAAAAAGTTTTGATTTTTTTTTATTTTCTTGCTGTCAAAACTGAATTTTCAAATTATTTTTAAGTGATAAAAATACTTAGAGTTAATTCAAGTTGTCCTTTATTTGAGAATGTACTGGCTGCTACTTAGTGCTAGTGTTGTTACAGCTGTTAGTGATTCAAGCTTAGAGGATCAGGAATACAAATAATTTGAATGATTGTTAAGAATGTATACCCAATCTCATGTATGAAAATAATTGCCTATATTCTCTAGGTCTTAACATTAAAACAGATACTATTTTAATAGGTTCTGATTATTGTGTCATATTTTTAGCTTTTTCAGTATCACTCCTGTGTGTGTGTGTGTGTGTGTGTGTATGTGTATTACCATGTTTGAATTTAAGGACTGAGCAAGCTAGTCAAGCATTTTACCATTGAACAATGGATATCATTCCAGTAGTGTATTTCCAATCAATGTGTTAAAAAGGTTATAAGTCCTCCCCAAAAAAGTCCCCTCGACACATAATAATTAAACAACTAAATGTACAGAATAAAGAAAGAATATTAAGAGCAGCAAAGG
This sequence comes from Peromyscus maniculatus bairdii, assembly GCF_049852395.1. Classification (NCBI taxonomy): domain Eukaryota; kingdom Metazoa; phylum Chordata; class Mammalia; order Rodentia; family Cricetidae; genus Peromyscus; species Peromyscus maniculatus. The sequence continues at coordinate 15,748,664 of NC_134872.1, read as the reverse complement.
AAAAAGGCCAAGTGACCTATAAAGGTAAACCCATCAGAATAACACCTGATTTCTCAATGGAGACTTTGAAAGCCATAAGGACCTGGACAGATGTAATGCAGACACTAAGAGACCATGGATGTCAGCCCAGACTAATATACCCAGCAAAACTTTCAATCATCATAGACAGAATGAACAACACATTCCAAGACAAAGCCAGATTTAAACAATAACTATCCACAAACCCAGCCCTACAGAAAGCACTAGAAGGAAAATTCCAACTGAAGGAAGTCAGATACACACTCAAAGACACAGGCAATAGATAAAGCCACAACAGTAAACCCCAAAGAAGAGAAGTACACACACACTACCACCAAAAATAACAGGGATGAAGAATCACTGGTCACTAATATCCCTTAATATCAACGGACTTAATTCACCTAAAAAAGACATAGGCTTACAGAATGGATACGAAAGCAGGACCCATCTTTCTGCTGCATACAAGAAACACATCTCAAATTCAAAGACAGACACTACCTAAGAATAAAAGGCTGGGAAAAGACTTTCCAATCAAATGGTCTTAAGAAACAAGCGGGTGTAGCCATCCTGATATCCAACAAAATAGACTTCAAACTAAAACCAATTAAAAGAGATCAAGAAGGGCATTACACCCTCATCACAGGAAAGATCTACCAAGATGAAGTTTCAATTCTGAACATTTATGCCCCAAACACAAGGGCACCCACATATGTAAAAGAAACATTACTAAAGCTTAAACCACATATAAAACCCCACACATTAATAGTGGGAGATCTCAACACCCCACTTTCACCACTGGACAGATCTCCCAAATCGAAACTTAACAGAAAAATAAAGGACTTAACTGATGTCATGACCCAATTGGACCTAATAGATACCTACAGAACATTCCATACTAACAAGAAAGAATATACCTTCTTCTTAGCACCCCATGGAACTTTCTCAAAAATCGAGCACATACTTGGCCACAAAGCAAATCTCAACAGATACAAAACAATTGGAATAACCTCCTGTGTTCTATCAGACCACTATGGTTTAAAGTTAGATTTCAACAACAACAAAAACTACAGAAAACCTACAATCTCATGGAAACTGAATAATGCTCAACTGAATCACCAATGGGTTAAGGAAGAAATAAAGAAAGAAATTAAAGACTTCCTAGAGATCAACGAAAATGAAGACACCACATTCCCAAACTTATGGGACACTATGAAAGCAGTGCTAAGAGGGAAATTCATAGCACTAAATGCCCACATAAGGAAGTTGGAGAAATCCCACACTAGTGACTTAACAGCACACCTGAAAGCTCTAGAACAAGAAGAAGCAAAGTCTCCCAGGAAGAATAGATGCCAGGAAAATATCAATGTGAGAGGTGAAATTAATAAATTAGAAACTAAGAGAATAATACAAAAAATTAATGAAACAGAGTTGGTTCTTTGAGAAAATCAACAAGATAGACAAGCCCTTATCCAAACTAACCAAAAGACAGAGAATCCAAATCAACAAAATCAGAAATGAAAAGGGGGACATAACAACAGACATTGAGGAAATCCAGAGAATTATAAGGTCATATTTCAAAAACCTCTACTCCACAAAACTGGAAAACCTAAAAGAAATGGACATTTTTCTGGATAGGTACCACATACCTAAGTTGAATCAAGACCAGATAAACTATTTAAATAGTCCAATAACCCCTAAGGAAATAGAAACAGGCATTAAAAGTCTCCCAACCAAAAAAAGCCCAGGACCAGATGGTTTCAGCGCAGAATTCTACCAGATCTTCAAAGAAGAGTTAATACCAATACTCTCAAAATTGTTCCACATAATAGAAACAGAAGGAACATTACCAAACTCCTTCTATGAGGCTACAATTACCCTGATTCCTAAACCAAACAAGGATGCAACAAAGAAAGAGAACTACAGACCGATCTCCCTCATGAACATTGATGCAAACATACTCAATAAAATACTGGCAAACAGACTCCAAGAACACATCAGAACAATTATCCACCATGATCAAGTAGGCTTCATCCCAGGGATGCAAGGGTGGTTCAACATATGAAAGTCCATCACTGTAATACACCATATAAACAAACTCAAAGAAAAAAAACCACATGATCATCTCACTAGATGCAGAAAAGGCATTTGACAAAATCCAACATCCCTTCATGATAAAAGTCATGGAGCGATCAGGAATACAGGGAACATACCTAAACATAATAAAGGCAATTTACAGCAAGCCAACAGCCAACATCAAATTAAATGGAGAGAAACTCAAAGCAATTCCACTAAAATCAGGAACGAGGCAAGGCTGTCCACTCTCCCCATACTTATTCAATATAGTACTTGAAGTTCTAGCCAGAGCAATAAGACAACATAAGGAGATTAAGGGGATACAAATTGGAAAGGAAGAAGTCAAGCTTTCCCTATTTGCAGATGACATGATAGTATACTTGAGTGACCCCAAAGATTCCACCCAGGAACTGATAAAGCTTATAAACACCTTCAGCAACATAGCTGGATACAAGATCAACTAAAAAAATCAGTAACCCTCCTATAGACAATGGACAAAGAAGCTGAGAAGACAATTAGAGATACATCACCCTTTACAATAGCCACAAATGACATAAAATACCTTGGGGTAACACTAACCAAGCAAGTGAAGGACCTATATGACAAGAACTTTAAGTCCCTAAAAAAAGAAATTGAAGAAGATATCAGAAAATGGAAAGATCTCCCATGCTCATGCATAGGCAGGGTTAACATAGTAAAAATGGCAATCTTACCAAAAGCAATCTACAGATTCAATGCAATCCCCATCAAAATACCAACACAATTATTCACAGACCTGGAAAGAATAATACTCAACTTCATATGGAAAAACAAAAAAACCCAGGATAGCCAAAAGAATCCTGTACAATAAAACAACCTCTGGAGGCATCACAATCCCTGACTTCAAGCTCTACTATAGAGCTACAGTAATAAAAACAGCTTGGTATTGGCATAAAATCCAACATGTGGACCAATGGAATCGAATTGAAGACCCTGACATTAACCTACACACCTATGAACATATAATTTTTGACAAAGAAGCCAAAAGGGTACAATGGAAAAAAGAAAGCATCTTCAACAAATGGTGCTGGCATAACTGGATATCAACGTGTATAAGGCTGCAAATAGATCCATATCTGTCACCGTGCACAAAACTTAAGTCCAAGTGGATCAAGGACCTCAACATAAATCCAGCGACTCTGAATCTGCTAGAAGAGAAAGTAGGAAGGAGTCTTGAACGCATTGGCATAGGAGATCACTTCCTTAATATAACATCAGTAGCACAGACACTGAGAGAAACAATCAATCAATGGGACCTCTTGAAACTGAGAAGCTTTTGTAGAGCAAAGGATACAGTCAACAAGGCAAAGCGACAGCCTACAGAATGTGATAAGATCTTCACCAACCCCACATCTGACAGAGGACTGATATCCAGAATATATAAGGAACTCAAGAAATTAGACATCAAAACGACCAACAGTCCAATTGAGAAATGGGCTTTAGAACTAAACAGAGAATTCTCAACAGAGGAAACTCAAATGGCTGAAAGACATTTAAGGAATTGCTCAACATCCCTAATCATCAGGGAAATGCAAATCAAAACAACTCTGAGATACCACCTTATGCCTGTCAGAATGGCTAAGATCAAAAACACTGAAGACACTTTATGCTGGAGAGGATGTGGAACTAGGGGAACTCTCCTCCACTGCTGGTGGGAATGCAAGCTTGTACAACCACTTTGGGAATCAATATGGCGCTTTCTTAGAAAATTGGGAATCAATCTTCCCCAAGATCCAGCTATACCACTCCTGGGCAAGAAATGCTCAATCATACCACAAGAGCACTTGCTCAGCTATCTTCATATCAGCATTGTTTGTAATAGCCAAAACCTGAAACAACCTAGATGCCCTTCAACTGAAGAATGGATAAATAAATTGTGGCACATATACACAATGGAATACTACTCAGCAGAGAAAACAATGACATCATTGGAGGGATCTAGAAAAAATCATCCTGAGTGAGGTAACCCAGACTCAGAAAGACAAATATGGTATGTACTCACTCATAGGAGGATGCTAGATTTGGAACAAGGATGACTGGACTGCTACTCACATCACCAGTGAGGCTACCTGGAAAACGGGACCCCAAGAAAGACACGGAGAAATGGATGAGATCTACATGAACAGCCTGGATGTGAGTGGGAGCAATGAAGGGCAAGGGTCGAGGGAAAGAGAGCGGGAGATCCTAGCTGGATCAAGAAAAGAGAGGGAGAACAAGGAATAGGAGACCATGGTAAATGAAGACCACATGAGAAAAGGAAGAAACAAAGAGCTAAAGAGGCCCACAGAAATCCACAAAAATACCCCCAAAAAAGACTGCTGGCAATGGTTGAGAGACAGTCAGGACTGACCTACTCTGGTGATGGAATGGCCAAACACCCTAATAGTTGTGCCATAAACCCCATCCAAGGACTGGGGAATCTGGATGCAGACATCCACGGCTAGGCCCCGGGTGGAGCTCCGGGAGTCCACTTAGCGAGAAAGAGGAGGGTTTATATGAGCGAGAATTGCTGAAGCAAAGGTTGGATAAAGCACAGGGACAAATAGCCAAACGAATGGAAACACATGAACTATGAACCAAAGGCTGAGGGGTCCCCAACTGGATCAGGCCCTCTGAATAGGTGAGACAGTCAATTGGCTTGATCTGTTTGGGAGGCATCTAGGCAGTGGTACCAGGTCCTGGGCTCGTTGCATGAGTTAGCTGTTTGAAACCTGGAACTTATGCAGGGACGCTTGGCTCAATCTGGGAGGAGGGGACTGGACCTGCCTGGACTGAGTCTATCAGGTCGATCCCAGGCTTAAGGGGAGACCTTGATCTGGAGGAGGTGGAAATGGGGGGTGGGCTGGGGGGAAGGGGAGGGGGGCAGGAAGGGAGAGAACAAGGGAATCTGTGGCTATTATGTAGAACGGAATAGTATTGTAAAATAAAAAAATAAAATAATAAAAAATATAAATAAATATAAAGAAGAAACAAGAAAAAAAAAAGGTTATAAGTCCTGAAAAAATATTTTGAGGAATTTATTTAAATTTTTGAATTTTTAATTTTATTATTTATATGTTCTCTTTGTTCTGTGTGATTAATCTTCATTGTCAACTTGATAGAACTTAGAGATGCCAGAAAGATAATACACCCACTTCTAGGTGTGTGAGCTAGGGTGTTCCCAGAGAGGACTGATTAAGAGGTGAATGCCCATCGTGCAAGTGGTACCATCTGGTAGTGTAGGATCTGAAGTGGAATTGTGGTGGGATGAGGGGAAGTTTGCTTCCACAGGCATTCCCTGCCTCTCCTTTCTCTCCACCATGGTCTGAGCTGCTCTACTGCAACATAGCCTTCATTCCATGATGGATTAATACCACAATTTAAAGGAAACCTTTTCTCTTTTCAGTTATTTCTGTCAGATGTTTAGTCATAGTTATAAAAATCCTAAGTGCTTTATTCTTTTTTTTTTTTTTTTTTTTTGGTTTTTCGAGACAGGGTTTCTCTACGAAGCTTTGCGCCTTTCCTGGAGCTCACTTGGTAGCCCAGGCTGGCCTCGAACTCACAGAGATCCGCCTAGCTCTGCCTCCCGAGTGCTGGGATTAAAGGCGTGCGCCACCACCACCCGGCTCCTAAGTGCTTTATTCTAAACATGATCTTCCAGTCACCCCTCCTGTTTTCTACTTGCTGTCTCACTGGATGACTTTTACATAATAAACATGAATGGCATTAGCCCCAAGTAATCACTTTCAAATTTTAATTTTCTAACCGACTGTCTGAGGAGTATCAATATAGAGCACTTAGGTTTATCTTTTAAAAGCTCTCCACTGGTTTCTAAGGGGAAGGCTAATGCCTGGAGTCAAAGCCAGGGCATTGACACCATAGCTTCAGATGACTCAGCTACCTACTTCCTACCTTAAAGTCTGTTTCAGTTTCCTACTGCTGAGTCACAGACTATTCCCAGACTCCATGGCATGAAACTACCACAGTTTTATAGGCCCAGAGCCATTTCTATGTGTCAGGAATTTGGGGAAGGCTTAACAGTTGCAGCTGATTTCTGGTTCATGAGACCTGAGTTTCTTCTGAATGGTCTCAAAGGCTGGAGGTAGCTGGAATGATCCCTGCTTCCCAGTCTGGCTCTAGTCTGCATTTGCCATTCTTATCCACGTGATTGTGATACTGGAATAACCAAAATCAAGTTGTAATTCACATGCTTCATACTCAAACTGCGGCAGACAGAACTCACAGGTCAGGTCTCCTGCTTTGTCTTCCTGCTGTCCCCTCTTCTTTCTCTCCCTCTCTCCTCCTTCCCTCTCACTGGTGAGGTCTCTTTTTCCCTTCCTACTGGCTCCCTCCCTTCTCATAGACTAGCTTTCTCTTGTTCTCTTTCCTTAGCACATTGTATCTCAGGCTCCCTCACTACAGGATAGTATCTAGTATGGTAGCACCAATTTAAACAAACAAACAAACAAACAAAAAAAGCAAAGTGTATGGCACTTGGCTTTCCTCAAAATGAATATTTTAGTAAATCTTGATGAAGTCTGTAATGAGTCTGTAGTCAAGCCTCAAAAAACCCAAAACATTCCAATAGCTATATTAGATTTGTCAAACAAGGCCATCCTATCTTCAATGGAAGCAGAAAATGGGGAAATGTAGGGTGTGTATGTGTGTCTGTGTCTGTGTCTGTGTCTATGTGTGTGTGTGTGTGTGTGTGTGTGTGTGTGTGTGTGTGTGTGTGTGTGTGTGTTTGTGACCTTTTGTAATCCCACACTGTGATATATTTATTTTTTTCTTCAGCTGTTCACCATGGAGACACTGGTCACTGGTCCATCACTTCCCTATCCAAGTTGAAGCCTGTGCACATTTTGATGCCCTGTGTCAAAGACTTTATCCTGTTTTTAATACTCGGATATCTGTGCCACTGTTCTGGATGTGAGTCAGGAAGACTTCAGATTTCTTAATTCCCTTTCATGTAGAGAGGGCATTGTTTTCTAAGGTTTCCGTAGTACCATAGGATAAGTCTATATTGTAATATAAATAAATTACTAACAAAGTTTATATATGTATATCATGATTATCAACTAATATACCCTTAACTGCGCTGCTTATGTCAGTGGTAACTGTAGGTTTGCTTTTTTTCTTTTAGCCCTTTGGGAGCCCACCACCCAGCTCCCAAATAAATACATGAAGACTGAGTCTTAGTATGCTTGGCCTTAGCTTGGTTTGTTTGTAGCCAGTTTTTCTAACTTGTTATCCTGTTTCCTCTTTAACTATGTTTTGCATCTGGGCTTTTTAACTTTCTTTATGCTATATATATTTCTTGCCTTCTTACTCCGTGGCTGGCTGTGTTGTGTGGCTGGATGGCTGACCCCTGGCATCCTCCTCTCGTTTTTGTTCTTGTTCCTCCCTCTTCTCTCTAGATTTCTCCTCTTATTTATTCTCTCTGCCCAACAACCCTGCCTATTTTTCTTTATTAGACCAATTGGGTGTTTTAGGCAGGCAAAGTAACACAGCTTTACAAAGTTAAACAAATGTAACATAAAAAAAATGCAACATATCTCTGCACCATTAAACAAATATCCCACTGCATAAAGGAATGTGATACATCTTAAAATAATATTCCACAACAGGTATCCATGAAAGGGCCTTTGACCGGTTAGCTATCAACAAAGAGCCTGACTTGGAGACAATAGAAAGAAAGCTCTTGGCTGGGAGACCTTAAGTCTGCTGTAGCATCCATAGAAGTCTAAAGAGCTGCTCTAGTAGAATGAACAAAGGCCAGGCCTTTCCTGCCTGAGCCAGTATCTTCCCATGGGTTTTCACTTCCCGGGACTCCTGTGAGCGCTTCAAGAATGTCCCTTAGAGCGGTATTATATAATGGCTTTTCCTGCCCCATCTGCCTTTTTTCTTTGGTCCCCTTCTCTTTGCACAGGGAAGACCAGTATCACAGACGATAGTTCTCACCAACCTCAGTTTCCTCTCTACCACTTTCCTAATTCTTCCATTAATGGTCATTTCTGGCAATTAGAGCAGAGTAGGCCAAGTGCTGTGTATCTATCTTAGAGGCTAGTACTGTTCCTAAGGCAGCACAGGAGTTCAGTAAATGCTGTTGATAAAAAATAGACACAGAACTGAATGTATGAATTAGTACAACCCTCTCCTCTCTGTAGTCTCTATTTAGTTGAAGGACACCTTCATTATAACATGCTAAACTAAAGGTAGGTGGAAGATACATGGTCAGCCTGGTTTTTCTATCATATGCATGTTTGTTTACAAATATATTAATTTCAAATGCATTTAAAATACATTGAGTTTAGATTTTTTCTTTTACACATCCTTTATTAAAGTCAGTAAAATAATAAGTGGGACCTAATCTTCAGTGATAGCTTATAATAAAGACAGTTTTAGGTAGAGAAATATTTTAAAAGAGACAAATGTATCTTTGATTTTGTTTATACATGCTTTCAGTTTAATAAATTCTCATCATGAGAAATGTATATGGAACATAATGTATTATTCCACTAACTTAGAAAAAATCCACTAGCAGTCTGAAATAACAGATTAGGGAAAGTATTTTCACAAATGAACTGTAAAATTTACTTGTGTACATTTTTATTGAGTTAGTCACCTTGCCTCCTAAAGTATAAGAGGGCCTAACCTGGTATATCACACATTTGAGCTGGGAATCACAGTTGCCAGTCAGCATCTTTGGTGAGAAGAGAAATCACCATTAACATCCACCTTCACAAACCTTTACAAGAACTAAAACTTACTATAAACTCTAGACATAGCTTCATCCTTTCTAGCACAGTGCTTTGTGTGTCTGTGTGCATCTGAGTATGTACATTTGATTTTATAGGAAGATGTCCCTCCATTTCTACAGGGGACTGTTGGCCAGAACTTTGCTGAGACTAAAAAAAATCTATAAATACCTAAGTATGCATATGATGGGTTTATTAAATAAAATATTATGGGATCTGCATATAAATTAAGATCCAGTCATTCATAATAGCTAATACAATGTAAATACTATGCAAATAATTCTTATACTGTATTTCTTTGGGAAGAATGACAAGAGAAAATAGCTTTTTCATGGAGAATTTGTTTCATATATTTTCTGTCTACCATCAATTAAATCTTTAGGTATTGGGCCTGTATCTATAGAATACTGAGTATATATGTTAATCATAAAAAAGGTGCATGTATATATATACATATACATATATATATATGTGTGTGTATATATGTTTATATATGTGTAGTATAAATCATATATAAATACACAAAATGAGAAATACTGGAGAACATCATTAAAACTCAGCTCATCTACCTGTTTCTGAGGATGAATGATGTAATGAAAAGGCTGCTTACATCTATTACCAGTCATTCAATGACTTCATAGAGTGAAGTATGAGTTTTCTTTGGGACTAAATTTCCACACACAGAGATATGGGAATGGAGGAATTCCAAGATGCTTTAACAATAATATATAGTGAAGATGCTTAGAAGAAATGTTTTGAGTACAGATACTTCAGTAGAAAAAAAGCTAACATAAGACTTTCTGAAAATATGATGGCCCTGGATGATACCTTGTTTATTTTCACACATTATTATTTTAAATACATTTTAAATAAATTCCTGTTTTGTCATCATTTGAGGCTAACATTTTTCTGGCTCATGATGTCACCATATCTGGTTTCCATGGCTCAGAGGGGAAATAGTAATTAAGCAAATTCATTTCCTACTCTTCATTGCTTTGGGAATTAATTTATCTGAATTACAGCTTTGTTGTATTTCAATATCCATATTAATTTTGCAAACCTATTATCAATTAAGTTTGGGTATAAGTGCTTGATAAGACTATCTGGTCATTAAATCTTGTAATACACATCTCTGTGGGGGAAAATAGTTATATACATATATCTCTATCTCATCTATCTGTCTGTCTATCATCTATCTATCTATCTATCTATCTATCTATCTATCTATCCATGTATCTATCTATCTATCTATCTATCTATCTATCTATCTATCTATCTATCTATCTAAAGCTGTACTTATTTGTTATTATAGATCCTTGAATTCCTTTGCCAGTTCATAAGCCATCTTCCAATCATTACGTTCTACCTGTTTTGAAAGAGATTAGTATGGAAAGAACTTTAGAAAACACTTATGAAACACGTTCCTTTGCTCCATCTTAAGATTATTTGTTTTTTTCTAACTTGTTTATTGAAGTGTAGTAAATAAATGAATTTGTTTTGCATGTCTGAGATCCTACAATGGAAACATTTGTCTTTTTGTGATTTAACAAACTGTGTTCATATATTCCATCATTTAAAGTCAGGAGATGTAAAGGACTGAGAGATCTTGGTTGTAATTTTGAACCACTTTAACTTCTATGTAAATATATTTTGACAAAATGAAAGATCTATTAATTGAATAAAGGAATGACTGCATCCATAAGATGAAATCTCAATATTTGCAGCTTACACTTTCTAGATTAGATTTCAGGTTTTGACTTACTGAGAAATGCATTCTTAGCCTTATTTACTTCAAAAGTGAAAACATAGTTGTTTTAAAAATAAATCCATAATTTGTCATTTCTTAATGTAAAAAAATATTATGATGAAAATGGTGTGAATTAAGTGGATATGTTAAGGACAGAACATACAGAATCAATTATAATTATCAGATAAGTTTTGCAAAGCTCAGGACCTTAATCAGACATCTCAGTTTTCCTTAACCTCTCTTTCATAGTTCTATTTTTTTGAAAAGTGGTAAAAAGATGCAGGTAATGTTCTTCTTTTCATTAGGAAAGTTTTTATATGATCATAAGACTATAGGGTATAATTAGATTAAATGACAGAGGAAATCCTAGGGGATAGAGTTTATGCCAGCATAGATATACCTAGATTTTTTTTCCTTTTAATGTTGGCTTTCTTGATTAGAACAGCAGGGGATCCCATGAAGAATGATTCAAAGTTTATTAGTGTAAATTATATTCCACATTTAGAATACTTTCAAAAACAAAGTCATGAATATGCATTCTTGGCATGGAGCTGCAGATTTGCTGCCTCTGCTCCCCAGTTACAGACACTTTCCAGGCCCCCAATCTGTGCAGTGCCCTGTGCCAGAATCTGGGGAGGCACACACCAAAATCAATACCATTAGGGTGAGTTTGAAGATGAGCTTGCAAGTGGAATTCTTTTCAGTGATCACCTGCAGAAACATTCTTAACCATCAGCTTACACCTGGTATCTGAAGCTATACAGAATTAGACTAGAAGCATTCAACTTATTCGGAGATCTTATCAAGTTAATTTACATCAAGATGATTTATTATCTGTTTTTAGAAATTCTTATCAACTTAAAATGCATTGAAGAATACAGTACTAGGACACTGGTATGCTTGATAGAGTTGTATAGTTTTGAAAAATGATGGTGGTGATGATGATGATGGGGGATCATCATGATTGGTGATTAGTGATGATGATGACAGTGATGATGGTGGTGGTGGCAATTGGTGATGATGATGATAATGATGGAGGTGAGGAAGATGGTGATTGCTGGTGATGCTGATGGTGATGATGATAATGACTGTGATGATGATGATGATGGTATGATAGTGGTGACTATGATTGGCGTTTTTTTCATAGTAATGATAGTGATGGTGATGATACAAATAAAACAATTATTTGATTTGGGTTTTTGCTTAATTTTTTGCGTCAGGAGGTTATTCCATTGGCTCGAGGCCTATGGATTGCTCATTCCGTATTACATTGAATTTCATAAAACACCAGTGAAACTTTCATGAAAGTGATTATGGAAGATAAATATGGAAAGGTCCACTCATCTATTAGAGTTGTGAAGCCTGAATCAGAATATACACCAAAGACAAGATGTCAGGCCATGGGTCATGTGTTAAAAAACAAAACAAAGAAAATCAAGTGTTGAAATGAAAGGTTTCTTTTGACTCACAGTTTTAGAGCTCAAAGCACAATCTGTTGTCCTCTTAGCAGCTTGGAATTAGAGTAAATAAGTACATCAATCAATAAAAAATAAGTAAATGACTTGAGAGGGAAGGAATGCTAGGGGGGTCTTGGTTGAGAGGTAGTTAACTAAGGGAACTTCCAGGATCCTTCCAGGGGACAAAGGCATGTAAAGATGATATACTAAAACAGGAAAATGAAGGGACAGTTGCAGAGAGAAGGTCTGTACAGGGTTCCTGGGTTCATCTAGGGGACTGCTGAGCTCTTTCCTATGACTAAGACTTGAACAACCAGGAAAGACAGAAGACCAAGGGCCAGAGAACAGGAAAGTTTTCCTCCAGCATGGGAGAGGCCTAAAGTAGGGGGTCTTCCCCTCTTCTCATTGGTTCTATTTAGATACTAGCCCCAGTACTCTTCCACTTTTTCTCTGGTGGGCTACCTTTACCTTCCTCATCTACTTCCTCTAACCTTCTTTCTAGGCTGCTGATAGAGATGACAGCTAGAGGTCTGAGCCTGGGGAATGCCCCAGAGTAAAAACAGCAGGGTTCTTGATTGTCCATGACAGAAAGTCAGCGTTACAGATGTGAGAGAAGTTGGCCAGTGACGCACCCTAGGATGAAAACACAGATCTTCAGGGTGGTTTACAGGTGGATAGGAACAGAGAAACACCAGCCACAGAGAGAAAGGATAAAACTACAAACACTATTAGCATGGACTAAGGGCTCCATCATGGGGCGGGGGAGGCAGTGGGATAGGCAGGACCTAAGAGCTAAGAATGTGCCCTACCCCTGTCCCTGTGCCTCAGTCTTACTTTCCACCCACTTTGGTCCCACCCAGGGCATCTTCCCCTGGGTAGGCTCTTTCCTTGCCAGCCTCTTGGTTTCTAATAATTCCAGTGTTCTGGTGAGCAGAGGTCATCCCCCTTACCCAGGTCAGCATCACATTCCACTTATTTCCCTGCTAGGGAGGTTCCCATGATCCCTCCAAGGATACAGCCTGAATGGCATAACTCCTCCCAGGCTCCACCTGCTAGGTGTTTGGCCATCACCCAGTACTGCTGCAGTGTCACAGCTTTGCAGGGTCACTCCAATCAACCACAACAAACGAGCTGGTCTTATACAATATGTTTCTCATAAGTCATTAAAACACCACCAAACAAGCCTTTTCCTGCACTTATAATCATCTGTAGTTCCTTGGATTTTCCTGCTATCTTTATCCTTGCATAAATTTCACAATGCCCCCTTTTTCCTTCATAGTTTTTAATAAATTAAAAACTGTATTATCATTATGAATGCATTGATTTTTACAAGCTAATGGGTTTCACGCTGTTTTAACTCATGAGTGCACTATGCATTGGTCATTCCCATCTGATTGTCTCCACATATTCCTTCTTCTTGGCCCTTTTCTTTATTCTGCAGGTTTGGTAAAGAAGAAACTGATGTAGCTTTGGTTTGTAGCAGCAGAACCTGTGGGCTGTACTAATAAAAACTTGTCTGTTAATTCAAAACACTTTATTACAGTTTACTATAGCTAAGTTTTTGGAGAGAAATTTTTTTTTCAATGTGACTTCCTGAGCTCTCTGGTTTACTCAAAAGCTCATACTTTCTGCTTATTTTAAAAATAGAAATCATAAAATTTAAAGATAGGGCAGATAATGGAAGGAACATATGTAGCCTTGTCCTTCTGCTGTGGTCTTGGTATGCCACGGGTATAAAACACTGAAAGATGCATTTTGTGGCATGAACAAATGTATATTTATCCCAGATGGGGGGCACCAACAGCAGGCAAAAAAAAATGGATTCCTTTAAGTTGAGCTTGATGAATCAGAGAGTTTACTGGGGTCACTTATAGGATCCTAGGGGACTCCCAGGCAGTTTTATCTTCAAAAGGCTTCCAACATGAAGGCTTGCAAGTAACCACCATTGTCCTCTCCTCTTGAATATTTTTTTTCCTGTCAAAACAACACTGGGAGGTACTTAGTGAGTCCTGTAAGTTTCTGGGATTCCTCAGTCCTCTGAGTTTTATTTAACTTCCTGAGTCTGGCAGCTTTCTGCATTTTCTAATCTCCTGCTCTCCCAGGAAGGGAATGTTTACATTCTTAGGAAGGCGCTCTGGGCATATGCCAAATGATGATGAAAGCAGATAATGAAAAATACAACAGCTTCTCAGGATGGATGTGTACTGGTACCCACAAAACAAAGTAAATCACTTGTGCGTGGGCAGAAAATGATAACTTAGAATGAGGTTAACATAAAAATTACTCAAAAATATTTCTCTTACATATGGGAATGCAGTACAGATTTCCTCTCTATCACACTTCCCTGATATGCATTGCTCTCCTTCTCTTGTACCACCCTGTAAAGGGGGCTGCAGGAGAGCAGAAGGCACAGGTGCTTTAAGGATGATTGACAATCTATGTTAGTCATGCCATTTTATTCTTCAGAGGATCTTAAGTCTAAACAATGTTGCCAATATTTTACCAACCAAAGGAAACACTCAAAAGTTTGATGTTAAATTACAAACTGTTAAACAGCTCATAGAAAAGGATAAGACAGTGGAAGTCTCTCTTAGGGAAAACAAAAACAAACTCTCTTTTAAAGTAGGAAGTAGCTCTAACAGTGAGTGAGGCTACTGCTTTCCATAGTGTGTGGCTGCAAAGAGACAGCTGGCCAGGGATGGAGAGGACCAGGAGATTTGTAGTTAGGCCAAAAGAAATGGAAATTGAGGGAAATGGGAGCAGTTGGTATATCCTGTGTTTGGCAAATCAAATCATCTGATAGTGCAGAATTACGAATTTCTATTCCAAATGTTTCCCATTTCTTCACTTTCCTTTTTCCTTTCCAGTGAATGAGAAAGGGAGTGCATGGGTGTGTTGTCCTCTAAGCTTGCTTGCTGATGTTATCCTCTCAATAAGTCTATTTTTAACAGGGGAAATGCAGAGCTGAGGACCAATGCAAGTGCAGCTAAATTTCGCTTATTCAATCCTCTACACTTTCAGGCGTGGAGATTCTGAGCTTCCCAATTCAAAGAGAGAAATGCTTTAAAGTAGAGATTGTAACAATCCTCCAAGCTACTGCACACTAAGTAGACTCAAGCTTCTCCATGTGATCCGGAAACTGGCAAGTTTTGAGGCACAGTCTGTGTTCTTCAGTAAACACAGTGTCAGGGGTCTATTGGGAGACTGGTCTGAATATCATTCTCACAACACAGAATGCCACTTGTGAAATTAAAGTATCAGTGTCATGCACTGAACTGAATAAGAAGCAACCAGTCACTCCTGTTGAAACAGGAAAGACTGATGGTGTGTAGAATGTAACTGGCTTTTGTGTAAGTAATCTTCCTATTGCAGGTGGGGGTACATGGATGTACACATGTGGCACGCACATGTGGAGGTTAGAGGATAACCAGTGGGCGTTGAAACCTTCTGCTATGTGGGTTACAGGGTCAAGATCAGGTCTTCAGGATTGGTGACAAGTGCTAGTTTTTCAATATAACTTTACAAAGACAGAAATAACGCCAACAACAAAAACCAAACGTCAAAACTATGCTTTCATCTCCTAAGCGTGATGTAAGTGACTTATGATGTATGTTCTTATCAATTTCAACATCTCTTTTTTTCACAAAAGTCAGTTGATATGTCAGTATTTCTGACTGCAATGGAAAGGGAAACTTATTTTTATGTGAGATGTTATTAAAAGAGGCAAGTTTTGGGAAAAAAATATACCACATCCTGTAATTTCATTGTGGAACAAGTTTTTAATGTCTACTTGAGGAAATATTTAATTCTGTAGGATAATGTATTTACTCTTAGTTTTCTTCAGTTGATAATTTCTTAGACACTGTCATCTTTACCTTTTGTTTTCTCTCTGGTAAGAAAAGTTGCCCTCACTGGTTGTTATCTCAATGCCATGATCAGACTCATTCATTTCTATATCTAATAATCTAACATTAAATTTCAAAGTTTCTATAAGCACCTAGTTTCTTCAATATTCTTGGACGCATCTTTCTAATCATTTTACCGTTTCTTCCAATTCTTTTCAAAAAAGTTTACATCACTGATTTCTATCTTTTTTTTTTTTTTTAGATCTACTTGGTAGGATCTTATTTATCTGTGGCTGTAGATGAATATATATAAACGCTGAGTAGTTCGATGTCTTCAGAGGCTATAGAGAAACAATAGAGTTCCAGGATGGTAGTAAATTCTAGGTTTTTTTTCTTTTTCTCTTAAATAGTGCACAATTCATTTTATTACATGTTGTCTTTTATTCTTGAGACGTTAAAATAATTTCATTATTTCTCCCTTCCCTTTTTTCTCTACTAACTGCCCCTTCCATATGCCCTCCCTCATTCTCGTTCATGGCCTGCCCCTCTCTCTCTCTCTCTCTCTCTCTCTCTCTCTCTCTCTCTCTCTCATTGTTACTGCATGCATTTCTGTGTCTCTCTCTCTATACACACATATTAATATAACCTGCTAAGTCTGTATGGTACTAACTGCATGCATGTTTTCAGAACTGACTGACCATTTGGTATTGGAGAATCTATTGATGTGTACTTCTCTGGGAGAAAACTATTTCTCCTGCTCTCAACATTCCTTAGTTGCTTGTAGAGCTTTGTGTAGGGTTGAGGCCTTATGGGCTTTTCCCTGTCAACTTTGGCATGTCTATTGCCGCCATCCTTGTTCATCTCATGTTTGGGTAGTCATGGTGAGACTTTACGGATGTAGTTTCTGACATTTCTAGGAGAGACACTCTCACAGCAAACTCTCTGATCCTCTGGCTCTTACAATCTTTCTGCCCCTTTTTTTCCTCAACCCTTCCTGGGCCTCAAGTACAGAAGTTCATCTGTAGATGTACCCATTGAAACTAGACTGCAAAACTCTCCATATTGATTGGTTGTGGCTTTTTGTAGTGGTCTCCATGCATTGCAAAGAGAAGTTTCCTGGATGGGAAGTTAGTATTACACTTAACTATGGGTTGTTAAACCTGAAAATCGAGAGAAAGACCAGTTACACAATTTTTGAGTCACATTTGAAGCAAGCTTTAATTAAATATTGACTAGGATGATGGACTCTAGCCAGGATTATTCTTGGGTTGCCAGAAAATGGCAATGAGTCACATTTTATGGACGCTTAAAAGCCAAACCTATAAGGTCACCATATTTCCAATCAGGTTCAATAAAGGGCAAGCGTATAACCTGATGTATTTCCTACCTACCTACCTCTCCCACATACATGTGATCAAGCATAGCCAGTGCAGTTGGGTCAAACAAACTTGTTTAAGGGAGGGAAAACATGTGACATGTAATCTCCCATAAACAATAGCCTCCAGGATTTCAGGGAGTAACTGTCCTTGGATAAGGGGCTTACAGTTTAGAGGCATTTTTGTTTCATGGATCTCTTAGGCACAGTAATTAAAACTTAAAACATAATTTTGGCTCTCACATTATAAGGACCAGTACTCAGAGTATAGTTAGGGATTCAGCTGTGTTAGTAAAGTGGTGGATGTAGATTCTCCTCCAATTACCATGGTTTCACTAGCACTGATTATTTGACTAGATTTTTAATACCAGGCATGAATTCATTGCTGTTGACCGGGTCTTAAGTCCAATTAGAAAGTTGTTCATCATTGCCAAAGTATGTGTGACACTACTGCACCACTAGGGTAACAGTAACATGCATGTCATTGTTGTGGTTCAAGGACATCATAGCTGAGTAGGATTGTGAATTGCTCACTTCCTTTGGAAGTTTGCAGGCATGGTGTCTTTCTGGTACCATGATAGCTAGTTCTCAAAGAAGAGTCTTTCAGGTTAGATCCAGCTCAGGATCCTCTGGACCTGAAGCACATGGTGTCTTCAGCAATAGGGACATTCCTTCCACCTCTGGGGATGCAACCAAGTGCAATAGCAATTGGGAGTCTCTTGGACAATCCTGATAACTCAAAAGAGGGCTTCTTATGTCTGGTATTGGGGTTTTTTTGGTAGGCTTTGGCTCTTAGAGGGAGAGTTGTCAGCCCAGATGAGAAAAATTCATTTTAAATATATGTATGCATTTAGACAGAGAATTATGTATATTATGGTTTTTTAGATGAATAGCTATTATGATCCTATGACTTGGTCAGACATCCTTACTGTTATTTTAGCCGCCTCCCTCCTTCTGTATTTCCCTCTGCATCACTAATTAGATCCTTCCTTTCCCATTCCCCTGGTCAGATCATTTGTACCCCGTGATTTCCCTCTCTATTGCTCCCCAAGCCCCATGATCCTTGCAATATTCCCTTTTGACTTTCCTGACTTCTATAATTACTCCAGGATATACTCATGGCTAAAGACTTGGAGCTAAGAGCCCCAAATGAGAGAGAACTGTGATATTCAATTTTCTCCATCTGGGTTAACTCCCTCGACATATAATCTTTTCTAGTTCTATCTACGCAAAGCCGTGATTCATTTTTGTTACAGTTGAGTAGTATTCTGTAGCGTGTGTTTACCACTTTTTCATGATCTTTTCACACTCTGTACAAATGGAGTGACAGCCAGGGAAAATGGCTGCTCCTGCAAGCCTATCTGGGCTTGTGCTCTTCCTCAAACGCTGAAGTACAGCTTCAGTAAATCAGCAGTCGTCTTCCTCAGTGTGAAAAGAAAGTAACGTTTTACTCATCTGTAAAGGCCCAGTAACTCTGATGTGAGAAAGCATTTGCCAAATAAATAAATGAATAAAAATTTTGCATTCCACTGAAATTAATGAGGCCACTGATGGAAGCTACTTGTAATTATCAACAAATGCTGAAAAGTTTATGAGATTAGTTTCACCAATGTAAGGTTAATGGAGAAAGCCATATACTTTCAAGTCAGGTAGATTGAAGTTTAACCTCAGGCAGGCTTCTTGCAGCTGAGTAAGAAAAGCAACTCATGACTTTGCAGGTAAATGCATGGGACTAGAAAAGATCACATTGAGTGAGGTAAGCCAGATGGAGAAAAATAAACACCCCAGTTCTCTCTCAACGTGGGCAGGTGAACTAACCCTGCTGAGACTAGTCATTTTACACAGCACACTATGCAACTCAATCACTGGGCATGTGTAAGATGGGCTGTGTACTGGGTATTTTTTAAGGGATGTGGGACACGCCCCCCCATGAATCTCTTGCCATCACTTTGAAATAAAGAAATACACTGAGAAATTAGAAACAGCTGTGTACACCTGCTACTCCTCCTTAGAAATACCATCCTACATTGGATTTTATTATACTCTCGCTATAGTTCCTCAACAGCACTTCAAGAGTTCAGTCTCTTTAATCTGTTTCACAATTCTCCTTCACAGTCACTGGAAATTTCAAAGAATTCTACTGTGTGTGCTTTCCAGATATACACCCTCCTCTCTGAAGATGCTCATCATTTGCATGGGCCTGTGCAGATCCTTTACAGCAAACCTTAATGAAGTTATATTAGCTAAAATACATAGACTAATGTAGAGATATGGTAATTTACAAAATAATCCCCTGTATTTAGGAGCTACTACATATCTGGAAATCTGGCTTCTGAGTCATTTTCCCAAGATGATGTCCACACATGGGCAGGCAGCCTTTCAGGCTGTTTTAATATCTAGATGTAAGAGCCACCTATTTAAATAATACTTATCTCCTCAAAGAGACAGGTGTATGAAGAAAAGTGTTCCACCAAATAAATGGAAGATAATTTGATGTGAAAAAGATAAACTTGAGTCTAATAAGTTCTCACACAAAGTTTTATCTTTTCTGTTTGCACAAGTCTCTTGTTTAATTAATGTGGAAATTGTAAGGAAGATAAAAAACGAAATGGTTCTATTAATGGAGTTTATTGCTTACATAGATGTATGAGCATTAATGGGAGCAGATATAGGAGAGGACATGTTCAACATCTCTAAGGTCCTAGATTTGTTCTTCAGTATTGGGGGAAAGTACCTTGTTCTTGTAAGTCTTTCATTTACTGTTTTTATTTATTTATTGTTTATAGAATATCTATCTTTTATTTCTTCTGTTGCATTTTTTTATTGGCACCTAACCCCTCTTGACATACTTCACCCTGTATAGATCAGAGAACATTTTTGTGCAACTCAGTTCTCTCCTCTCTCTTATGCCTCCACCCTGTGGGTCCTAGGGATTCAACTCTGGCCACCAGACTTGGGAGTGCCACCAAGCTTGGGGCAAATTCCTTTAAATTCCTTGTCCCAGTAAGCTATTTTTGCCAGCCCCAAAGGTGTCAGTCATATTGGCCCAAAACATGTCCATTGAAGCTTATACTCAGCGACAGGGGCAGCATCATGGAATGTATGGTGGAAATAATTCCACAAACAGAGCCTTGACTGCAGCATTCTTTGCCGGAACCCTGAAAGGAAATTAGTTTGCTCAAAGGATGGCTTCTTCCATCTGCAGAACTGAATTAAATATATTTAGCCATCTTGAAATAATTTTTAGGAGATTAGATTCAAAGAAAATTTAGATGAGTTTCGAGCCCCCAAAAGCTAAATGCAATTCAAAGTAAACCCACAGTGTTCACATTTATCAGGACAGCTTCCCTTCTGTTGAATAACTAATGTTGGTAATTTTTTATTGTTTAAAACATTGTGATCAAACACAAAATGGCACATGACCCTCCATATAAATGTCTAATCATTTAAAGGAATACAGTTGCACAAGTAAGTAAAAGTAAGTTTATCCCATGAGGTCATAATAGCACCTGCCTGCAGGATGGCTCAGCTCTTGTCTAACTGCGGCAGCATTCATGCCCTGGAGAGTATTGTGGGGCAGCTGCTTCAGCATTCATTTTCTGGAGAGTATTGTGATGCACCTGCTGTGGCATTCATGATCTGAAGGCTAGAATGATGTTTTTTTCTTATGCACGATGCTTTCTGCAAAGAGATGGGAGGTCAACTCAATGCATACATATCTCGAGACAGCAATCATATCAGAAGACTTGTGTTTGCTTTTGCTTTCATGGGAATGGAAGAGGTGCTGCATAGGTTCCAACATTGGTGGCAATCACATGAAAAAAAAAAGAGCCACATTCTGTATCATGAGAAGATAAACTAAAAATAGAGCATTCATATTATGTACAAATGATGGAACTAATACCTTGGATCAACAAAGATTATCAGCATCCCCATTTATGACTTCAACTGTGCATTCTCCTTAAACCTCCTACTTTCTTCCCTTCTAGTCCTAAGGGACTAGGACTAGATGTTGAGATGCCTGCTTCAACAGCACATGCTTGCAACGCAGGATGATATTTTTTCATCAGAGTTTAAGCTGCTTCCGGAATTCTTGACCACATGCGCTGATGGCTAGCACTCTTTGTTGAAAACACATCTCCCTTTATCCTCACCTTTCTGTAGCAAATTTACAGGACAGTTTTTGGGGCCGTGGTTATATGAAATCCTGAATAGGACTGTCAGTGGGATAATTCGTACTTTGCCCTGAACAGCCAGCTGTTCCCAGTGGAGAACCTGTGTCATCGTTACTACAGCACAGCAGGAGGAGGCATGTGGCCAGCCTTAGCATATGTCACTCTCACAAAGGAATAGTAAAACCCAGAAGATTCTGTCCAGAGTAAGCCTGTAACTGCAGCTTTCCCTAGATGGGTGGATAATCGGTGCTGGTTAAATGTAAAGTTTCTGAAGCACTCCGGTTAACTAAGTGGATAGGTGAGGCCACTCTTCCTGTAGCTTTCTCTCTTGCTTTCTCAGTGCCATTTGCTACTATTTATTTATACTTGTCAGTATAAAGGCAAGTCAGCTAGCTCCCTTAGTTCAGCAGGAAAGAATGACTGTGGTCCAAATATTAGGCATTTTATTTTCCCTTTATGTAAACACATTAAAAATATATATTCAAGGGCTGGAGGGATGGCTCAGTGGTTAAGAGCACCAACCGCTCTTCCAGGAGGA
The DNA here is from genome assembly GCF_049852395.1 of Peromyscus maniculatus bairdii. Classification (NCBI taxonomy): domain Eukaryota; kingdom Metazoa; phylum Chordata; class Mammalia; order Rodentia; family Cricetidae; genus Peromyscus; species Peromyscus maniculatus. Next base: position 15,726,660 of record NC_134872.1, on the reverse strand, counting down.
CCCAGGTTCAATTTCCCAGCACCCACATGACAGCTCAGAACTGTCTGTAACTCCAGTTCCAGGGAACCTGACACCCTCACACAGACATACACGCACGCAAAACACCGATGGACATAAAGTAAAAATAAATAAATTATAAAAAAATATATTCACTTGCATCTCTCTGAAAGGAGCAATTTTTTCCAGGGGATAAGGGTGCAAATACATCTGTGTGGGTAAAGATGGTTGAATAATGTGCCTGGTTACTCAATCCTAATCATGCTTAAAAATTCTAATTTTTGTACATTTTTTCTGCCCTTACTCATTATAAGTCCAATAAACAAGATGCAATTAAGAAATGTCCAGATTTTGTGGGATAGAGAGATTGTTCAATGATTAGGAGCTCTAACTGAACTTGCAGAGGACCTGGGTTTGATTCTATGATCCACCTGGTCACTCACAACAATTTTTATGGATTCAAGGGATCTGACATTCTTTCTGGTCTTCATGGACACTGCATGTGTGTGGTACACACATATACACGCACATAAAACACTTGCACTTATAAATATTTTTTAAAAGAAATGTCCAGATTTTCATATTATGAATTGAGCTGTCCTACAGAAAAATTCCATGTGGTGCAGTCTTCATTTCCAGGGCTATAAAATCAAACTAATGTGGCAATATGGTTATTGTAAATATAATTACTTAAGAGAGAATCATAGTGAAGTTGGCAGGTGTCATTATGAAAGGTAAGAAAAATCCCCACAATAAACTGCTGGCAATGGTCGAGAGACAGCCCGACCTGACCTACTCTGGTGATGGGATGGCCAAACACCTTAATTGTCATGCTAGAGACCCCATCCAATGACTGAGGGATCTGGATGCAGAGATCCACGGCTAGGCCCCGGGTGGAGCTCCGGGAGTCCAATTAGCGAGAAAGAGGAGGGTTTATATGATCGAGAATTGTTGAAACCAAGGTTGGATAAAGCACAGGGACAAATAGCCAAACGAATGGAAACACATGAACTATGAACCAAAGGCTGAGGGGCCCCCAACTGGATCAGGCCTTCTGAATGGGTGAGACAGTTGATTGGCTTGATCTGTTTGGGAGGCATCTAGGCAGTGGGTCCTGTGCTCAGTGCATGAGTTGGCTGTTTGAAACCTGGGGCTTTTGCAGGGTCGCTTGGCTCGGCCTGGGAATAGGGGACTGGACCTGCCTGGACTGAGTCTACCAGGTTGATCACAGTCCTTGGGGGAGGCTTTGCCCTGGAGGAGGTAGGAATGGGAGGTAGGCTGGGGGGAAGGAGAGGGTGGCAGGAGTGGGGAGGACAAGGGAATCCGTGGCTGATATGCAGAACTGAACTGTATTATAAAATAAAAAAAAAGATTGATTAGGGAGAGTGAAAATGAGAATAAATAGAGGAGAAAATAAAGGAGACAGGAAAGAAGAAAGGGAGGAAGTCTAGAAGATAAGAAAAAGTAAGAGGACATGGAAAGAGAAAGAAGCATCTCATCTTGGAATCTGGTTGAAGCCTCCCTCCAGATGAAAGATGAATACTCTAGCAGGAAAAAAAAAGATTACTGTAAAGGTTGCCTATATTGTCATATTCCTTATGTAGAGGTATTTCTAATAAAAATCATGCTGAAGACATAAGTCCATATTAAAAAAAAAAAAAAAAAAAAAAAAAAACGGGATCCTGCATGGAACCAACCTAGGCCCTCTACATGTGTGTTACAGTTGTGTAACTTGGTCTGTTTGTAAGGCTCCTAGCAGTGAGATCAGGACTTGTCCTTGGCACTTAGCTGGCTTTTGGAAACTTGTTTCCCATGCTGGATTACCTTGCCCAGCCTTCATGCAGGGGGAGGAGCTTGGTCCTGCCTCAACTTGATGTGCCATGCTATTTATGTTCAAGCCCATGGATGAGGCCTTCCCCTTTCTGAATGGAGAGGGAGGAGGAGTAGATGGGAAAGGGGGTAGATAGGAGGCAGGGGGTGGGAAAGGGAGGACAGGAGGGAGGAGAAACTGTAGTCAGCGTGTGAAATACATGAAAAAAAAATTAACTAAATAAAATGTTTAAAAAGTTTAAAAAAAATAAAGAAAGGTAAGAAAAAGATAATTTGGACATTGACCACCAAGCAGAAAGAATGAGGGAAGAAGAGGGTAGGGATCAAAGGGGGATGCCTGTAGCCACTTCAACAAACACAAGGCAGAAGGACAGACAGACAGCTATCCACAGACAACTTGACCTTAATCTATTTAGTTTCATAAAATGTTTTAAAATTGTTTTGTGCATGTGTGAGGAGAGAGAGGTGGAGGAGAATCTACCTAGCTCCTTTCACATAACTGAAGTAAAAAGTCAGAACAAGATCAAAACCAATAAACTAAACAACTACACTAATTGAGTGATAATTCCTTCCTTTACATAATATGAACCAGACTGTCACAGGCCTGCCTGCTGCTTCGTGACACAGCCTAGAAAGATAAGCTAATTGTATTTGGAAAATTTTCCAAATTTCCAGCTTATTTTTGTTATATGGCTTTAAAAAGCCTTGTGTCTACTTTGGGGACCCAAAAATCTTTTCCTTTGAATTATTCAAATGCTTCTTTGTAAATCTCTAAGATCAGGAAATAACAGAATCGGGAACATAGATTATCAGCCTGATTATTTTGTCCAACCCTTTCTATGTGAAAGACCTTAAATGAATCATATCAGGGTATAAAATGAGAAAACTGTCTCAGATGAGCACACAGATACACACACACACACACACACACACACACACACACACACACACACACCTTTGACATGCATAGAGAATGCCACAATAAGATGTGTTGATGAAGCTGAGCGGTGGTGGAGCATACCTTTAATCCCTGGAGGCAGAGGCAGGCAGATCTCTGTGAGTTTGAGGCCATCCTGGGCTACAAGTGAGTTCCAGAAAAAATGCAAAGCAACACAGAGAAAACCTGCCTCGAAAAACAAAAAAAAAAAACAAAAAAAAAAAAAAAAAAAAAAGGATGTGTTGATGAACATCATTCCTTTGGGATTATTCCAGATAGAGGAAGCAGAGGTAAATAAAATTACATGCCTCTTCCCTTTGTATCTTAAATAAAATGTGAGAATAAATTATAGTGTTTGTGTTGGGTTAAATGTTGTTAATAGTTTGGAGATATGCCACTCATTAAACCACAGAGGTATACTAGCATACCTTGTTTTTGAGACATCAGATATGCACAGATGAATGAGTCTTCAATTTTATAATAATGCTTATTATTTGATAACACTATGAATAAATTGGAGTAATCTTGCCTAGCTCCTGTAAGTCAATGCTTACAGTTACATGGCTAATTCATTAGTCAGATATAAAAATAGTAGTATCCCTGAATAGAAAAACTATGTCCCAATTCGGTGTCATGTATTATAACTTACTAATGTTACTAAACATGGGACAGGACATTGAATATATGAGCAGGAAACAATTTTATACAAATTTCATATTGAATGGTTGTCTATAAATTTAAAATGAACATTTATTGATCCTGACAGCTCTCAATCTAAGGACTCATTTCTGCAAAATAGTCTTTTCAGGCTGATTAGCTATTTTTCAGGCTGCTGTCAATCATAGGGAAGCTGAGAGTCTCAACTTAGCTTCACTCTTGGACTTTTTTTTTTGCTTTTACCACATTGTTGATTTCACCTTAATTCCTCTATGATGAATAGTGAGTGATGAAGACGAGTTAGAATTCTCTTTGATTCCATACTTTATGAGAAACATGCTATACCCCTGGATGTATTTCAGTTCTACATAAATTATATTGTTAGTCAAATTGTGAGTGTTATATTTCTTAGGCTTTGCAGAGTTATGATATGGCTTGAATAGTTTAATAACCACAATGAAAATGCACTGAAATTAAAAAGAAATACCTTAACACTAAAGGCAGATTTTCTCATAAGCCAAAATGACTTTAACTGAAAGGCCACTAATAGACAGCATATAATTTAATGTGATTGGATAAACACACTGTGTGTTTTACTCAGGAATAAATTATATCCTCAGAGTCCTTACCCTCTGGCTTTTTCTACTGTAAAGAACTATGTGAGAAACATATATAGGTTCAAAGCTGCCTTCACATTCTCACTGTAGCAAACACATTTGGCTGCACATTTGATAAAAATCGTATAGTACACATGGTTTGGCATCTGCATTTGGACATAGTCCCACTAGTCTATATGAGCTATGATTTTATATTCCTTGTGTAAACTCATGGTAAGAAAACCCATATGTATCTCATGGTTGGTTGTCTATGCTTTTTCTGTTTCATTCCAAATGTTTTCCTTAAAATCCACCTTTTCTGCTCTACAGTTTAGAGTCTAGCATGGAATTCTTACTTTGTTGGGTGATTTCTTCAAATTCAGGCCACCGCTTTACTGTTTTATCTAGCCTTAGAAGTATTTATCTCTTTTTCAAATTATGTGTGTGCATGTTTGTGTGTCTACCTATGTTCATGTGCACATGAATGCAGGTGTCCATGGAGGGGTAGGGACAGGTGGAACCTTGGAACTTGGTGGCTATGAAGCCTGGCTGGATTTCTAGCTCAGTAAGAGACACAGCCTCAAGGAGGTAAGACCGAGGCTGATGGAGATGGACAGCAAATGTGCTGCTCTGGTCTCTTAAGTTCAAGTCCATGGCTGTGTGCATTAGATCACTTGTGTATGTCACACACACACACACACACACACACACACACACACACACACACACAATCAGGTGTGCTCAGTCCACAAAGTGAGTTATACAGAAAGTTGAAATGTCAGACAGGGCTGACTTACTAAATGATTTCAGAGGCAGTTAAATTCTGAGTTAAGATGCTTGTAGCTCAAATTTCCATTTATTCTTTGGGTTAGAATTTAAAACATAATACTGCAATTCACTAAATTGTCCAGCACTAGGTGATAATTCACACAGTTTTGTGTGACATATTGTATTGGCAGCAAGTAGATAGATTAGGTTCAAGGAGAAATTAATCAAAGCTACTTATTTAAAGTAAATATTATTTTTATCTAATTTTGAAAATCCCGTTTTACTAACACTATAATATGATTCATTTATTTAAAAATGCAGACTTTAATGTGTTCCCAGGGAATAGAGAATAAATATTTTAAATATTGGGTAATAATTATACTTGACTTTGTTAAAAACGTTGATGTCTTTATTGAAAATTTGGAGACTTAGAATAAGGAATGGTAAGGGGAAAATACATGTTTCTGTGTGACAGCACTTTTTAAGTGGCATTGACTGTTGTGACTTCAGATTAGAATCTTCTTAACAATTGTTAAAAATATTGTTGCCAAATGAAATCAGAAGCTGACACGAGACATATAATAGAAGACTTGTATCTGTTATTTCTATCTTAGTACTTTGGATTTAGTATTTTTCTATATCAGAGGAGGTTTATATTTGCTAGGTTGTATTTTGATAACTAGTAATTTATTGACTACTGGGTGCTGTTAGCAAGTTGACATTCTCTTCATGGCCTGGTATCAGTTATTCTTATCAAAGAGACAATTGTGTATTGTCAAAGCCACATTGCAGATTTTATTTTCCAAACTGCAGAGTGAAGACATTGCCCATAACCAGGTACGCATCAAGGGACATGGACATTTTTGATACAGGAGAAAGATGTGCTAACATTGATCCTGTCAGGGATCTTGAAGTCCAGGTACTTAGCTCTAGCATGTTGCTATCATGGCCTAGAAAGTTACTTGTTGTTTCAGAGACCTATAGTTAGATACAATATCTGTGAGCTACAGGGAAGGCTTGTAGATTGCAGATCTATTTCCACCATGGATCAGAAAAGATCTGTGGCTTCAGCTAGTCCTGACATTGCCTTGGCAAAAGTGTTGAGGTGAGAGTTACACATGTTTGTGTACTGGACAATTTCCACAGTCTCAACCATGGACCAGGAAGCAAATCACTGTCCCAATATCATCCCTACAGATGGTGTTCTGAGACCATCCTATCTACTCAAGGACACAGTCCACACGCGTTCTTCACAGTTCTGCCCCTATAGACCCCTGTGCTAAACATTATCAGCCACACAATCTGGCTGCAGATCCTAGAATGCTACCTTCTCAGATTGAGGAAAGGTTGACAGGAGGTCTGGTTCTGTCAGAACGAGCCTGATAAAAACTTCAGACAATACTCGATCCTCCAAACACACAGATTCCAATGTATAGACACAACCATTGCTCCATCCCAAGGAAACAAAGACATGAACTCAGAACCATATTTTTAATGAAGCTCAATGAACCACAAAAAAAGATGATTGAAGTGGAGCATCATCCTAACAAAACCAAGTTTAATAAAGAAAAATATGTAAGAATATTCTAGATTCAAAGGTTTAAAGACACAATAATAGACCATAGACTGAAATATCTCATCATTTGAAATGCTCACATCCTGCTGTGGAGATTTACAAAACCCTGGAAATTCAGTTCTGTGTCTGTTTATGCCATGTTCTCAGATGTTCTGGGTAACATATCATTGAGTTGTTTAATAATCAGTGGATGAACGCCACAGGTGTACTTACACCAGCTAAGATGGCCACAACAGAACTGAATCCTGAACAAAGAACATTGAATTAGATCCCTTTGTCCTTGTTTGTATATTACTTGATTGACAGAGATGTCATTCAGCATGCATGCCTATCTCATGGACTATTACTACATTAGTGATAGCTTTACAAATAAAGCTAATGGAATTTTTGATGCAATTCCTACTGATTCTTATTTTCAAATAAATTAAAGCTAAATATTACCTTTAATCCCTAGCTTTAAATTTTTATCATATGGAAATGTGTATAACTTTCAGACATATTTTCCTCTCAGAGAAATACCTTGCAACTCATCCCTCATATGATGGTTTTATGAAACAGGTTTATAGAGGGTGAATAACACGAGCAATGTCACACATACTTAAACTTCCCATATTCAACAAGAGATTCTGAAGAGACCATTATGCAGCACACACAGGATTAATTAACAAAAATAGGTTGCTTAACATTTATAATAAAAACTGTTTAATAATTACCTTAGGGCCTCACTTCTACACATATCTCATCCTTAACAATTCACATCTATCACTTTATCCCTAATTTTTAAAACTTTATTGCTAAATGGACTTTTATGCGAATACCAGTAGATAGTATGTACAAGCTAGGGTTGGCTTGTCTGTTGTTTTTCCCAACATAACCCATTCAGGCAGACCTTGTCTGCTTTGTATATTGACAAAATTAAGCAGAGCTGGACACTAATGTGGTGGCATAGACTGTAGCCAGCATTGTTTACATGTGCTGAGGATACAATTCTTCTCTGTGAAAGAGGGCTGGCTAAGCAAGATAGAGGACAAGAGACTAGACTAGAATTGGGTGTGTGGGGACTCAGAAAGATGGAAAGCTCTCAGGAAAAACCTCCCATACCACCTGCTCTGAGCTCTTTAACCAGAGCTGACCTAAGTCAGACTATAATCTACTCTCAGAAATTAGAAGGCTAGAAGCCTGTGCATTCTTGTTCCATGGCCTTGAGAGTTCTTAGATATGTACTTTAAGGGAGATTACCTTAGGGATGTAGCTTTAGAATACTAGGGATTATACTAGAATTTGATCTAAGACTCTAAGGGCTATGAGGGAGGACTAGTTGGGTCAAACACTTGGGGGAGTGTAGCTAGAGTTTTCCTGCCTGGCCTATGGTCAGGACAAATCTCTCTCACCCGCCAGTCCCACAGCTGCTCAGACCCAACCAAGTAAACACATAGAGATTTATATTGCTTGCAAACTGTATGGCCATGTCAGGCTTCTTGCTAACTGTTTTTTTTTTTTTTTTTTTTTTTGGTTTTTCGAGACAGGGTTTCTCTATGTGGCTTTGCGCCTTTCCTGGAACTCACTTGGTAGCCCAGGCTGGCCTCGAACTCACAGAGATCCGCCTGCCTCTGCCTCCCAAGTGCTGGGATTAAAGGCGTGCGCCACCACTGCCCGGCCAACTAACTGTTCTTATATCTTAAATCAACCCATTTCTATTAGTCTATAAGTTGCCATGTGGCTTGTGGCTTACCGGTACCTTACATCTTCTCATGGCAGTGGCGGGCAGTGTCTCCCTCTGCCTTCCTGTTCCCTCAGTTCTCCTCTCTGTTATTCCTGCCTATGCTTCCTGTCTGGCTACTGGCCAATCAGTGTTTATTTATACAGAGCAATATCCACAGCACTTCCCCTTTTCTTCTTTTTCAAAAAGGAAGGTTTTAACTTTAACATAGTAAAATTACATATAACAAAACAATTATCAAGCAAGAATTAGAGTTTCAATATTAAAGAAGATATCCTATCTATCTTATATTTGTGAGTTTAAGGTCTTATATCTAACTTATCTTTTATCCTAATTAAGGAAAATTGTAACTATCTAGCTTCAACTACATCAAAGACCTCAGAAGGATATATTACCTTGAATATAGGTATATATGAGAAATGCGAAAAGGATGCAAGCAACTTTCGGGAGTCTTGCAGGGTAGACAGAGACAGCTGACAGCCTGGACAGTCACCTCATGTTCCTTTGTAAAGTTGGGGCATCTGTTTTTAGCCCACAGGGCTAGAGTCTCTCGGTCATTTTTCTCAGTGTCCTGTAGAATGTCTGGCAGTTTTCTCTGCGAAGCAGGAACCTGAAGGACCATTTTGTCAAGCAAAGTTCAGTGGTCACCTTTCTATGGGTCCTGAATGTCCAGTTGATCAAGCAGTCCAGGCAAGAACAGTTTCTTGCCCAAATGGCTATTTTTGCCAAGGTGAAGATAAACTCCATATGGAGTGTCTTTGATGCCGATCCTCCTCTCTGAAGTGAATCCGGTGCTGTCAGGAGCAGACACATCTCACTGTCCAGAAAGTCTAAATTTTTAAAAATATTTTAAATGCCATATTCTGTAGGTCTTTGAAGTATTTGAAGATTGCTTATCTATCTGAAATATATCTATGTATACCTAGAAGACTTAACTAACCTGGCTATGATTATCACAGATGATTAATTATTAATCTATTTAATTATCCATTCTAATCTAAATGAGTTACATAAACATAATACCTCAAACGAGAATAGAAATATATATACAGTATAACAAAATTAAGTTTAAATTTGTATCAATAAACTAAAATCTATACCAAATGTAAAACATTTTAAACAAGTTGTTTTTTAATAGTAGGTTTATTAATCTACCGTTTTATCCTACCATATCTATATCCTATATATCTATATCATATACCCTTTTCTTCTTTAGAAAGAGATTGCATTTATAATCAACCTGTTTTAAATAAAAAATATTGGTTTTACTCTGTCCCACATCAGAGGGCTCTTCTGATATGTGACAAAAGAATCTTTTAACCTTTTATTTTAGGAATATGTTTGGTTTTAGAGAAGGAATGAGCCAATTCCATCTCCAAAGCCAGCATGGTATATTTGGGAATTTGGGCATAGCTTCTCTTACTACTGTTGGAAGGCGGCACTGTATCTTATGGGGACACAAAAAAATTTTTAGGATTATGGAGTAGTCCATGAAGGTGTATCATCTGAACCAGTTGCCTGAAACCATTCTGGATGTTGGATCATCTTGGCCATGGTGTCATTTGAGACCTTTCAGGGGGTCTTGGCTGGTCAAACCTGATGCATCTTAATTGGAACAAATCCATAGCCTCTGGCTTTCTGTGGAAACAAAAGCAGAGCCTCTTTTCCAAAGCAACATATCCTTATATCCAAATTTTGAAGTCAAGGTACCTTTAAAATATATATTTGGCATAACTCAACAGCTTTTGCAATCAAATGTTTTTCTTCAGTTACGAATATCAAAGAGAACATAATCCAGATTCTCTGTGTGATAGCCATCTTTATGTGGCTTATTTTTTATATTCCCTTGAACCTATTGTTTTAAACTGCAGCATTTTAAGACTGAAGTGGTGCTGTGGCTGTTGGCTCTGCCCACTTTAGCTTCCCAACATGGCGGTGGTATGTTTTCCGCCAGCTTTGGGAGCCATCAACTCTCAGAAATAGTGGGTCTATGCTTTTATCAAAGCAGCGTGTAGCCTAGAAACCTCTTTTTGTTTTGTACTAGCAAAGGCTAAATCCACCACACAGCTTAATGTGCCACTTGCAGAGGCCTCATTCCCGCCATACTGCAGGTGCACATGCCAGGAACCCGCCATAGTAGACAGTAGCTAAAACAAGAGGACTGCCACTAATTTGAAAGAGACAACTAGGCACTGTTTTTAGCTTCTTTTTACAATCTTTTTACTCAGGTTTTAGGTGGAAACTCTTGCCAACACGTTGGGCGCCATTTGTAGCTAGAGTTTTCCGGCCTTGCCCACAGTCAGGACAAATCTCTCTCACCTGCCAGTCCCACAGCCGCTCAGACCCAACCAAGTAAACACAGAGACTTATATTGCTTACAAACTGTATGGCCGTGGCAGGCTTCTTGCTAACTGTTCTTATATCTTAAATCAACCCATTTCTATTAGTCTATAAGTTGCCATGTGGCTCGTGGCTTACCGGTACCTTACATCTTCTCATGGTGGCAGCTGGCAGTGTCTCCCTCTGCCTTCCTGTTCCCTCAATTCTCTTCTCTGTTAGTCCCACCTATACTTCCTGTCTGGCTACTGGCCAATCAGTGTTTGTTTATACAGAGTGATAGCCACAACAGGGGAGTCTAAGGTTTGACAGAGGTAAAATTCAGGATTACTGTTCACAGGTTGTCTCCTTCCCATTGAGTGGTGTGCTGTGTTAGCCATCTTCTTGCTGTCTACATGGAGGCCAATTTTGCTATCAGGAACACAAAGCTGCAATAAACATCTGTATGTAGATTTTTCTTTTGTGGGAATTTAGTTTGTATTCTACAGGCTGAACTCCCAGGAGTGCAGTTCCTAGAATGCGCAATAATGGCGAGCTTAGCTTAATGAAAATCATCACAGCATTGCCTACAACATCTGTGTCATTCTGCATTCCCACGGACGATGTGTGAGTGATCCTGTCCTGCCGCTGGTTTCATGCCGCCACTATTTTTCATTTATTTTAACCATTCTGATAAATGTGCCATGATATGTCTTTATAGACTTCATGTGCATTTCTCTAATGGGTCCTGAAGTTGCAATCTCTTCATGTGCAGATTTGTTCATCTACCTCTCTTCCATGATGAAATGGTGTTTTATGTTTTTGATACATTTTTCCAGTTGGATTTTTTTCCCTTTTTAATTTGGGGTTCAAGATTTCTTTACATAATATACATATACTCCATTTATATAGAAGCTTATCTTAGAAGATCTTCAAAAATTTATTGAAAATATTATTTAGTTCTGATGGTCAGGAAAGCAGGGGTGTTGTGAATAAACCACGCTATAAATAAAACATAGTACATCAATTGCTGTACCCATGAGAAGAGGGTAAGAGTATAAGACGATTGTGATTGCTGCTCTGCTTGTTAGCATTTAGGCATCTGCACTGGCCTGCCCTTAGGGTCCTGACAGCACCCCCTCTGCACATTCGCCATGTTTCTTTATAAAAAGGTGGGCCTTGCTCACCTCCTGTCTTTTTCTCGTTATCTTCCTTCACTCTCATCCCCAGGGACTGGTCTCTACCCCTTCTCCCCTCAATAAACCTCCCATGTGGGCCCTGTTGCATGGTGTGACTCCTGCCCACTGTTTTTAAAATACAACATTGCTTTTAGTTCATTCATTTTCTCTCCCCTCCTGCTTTCTAGTCTCTGAAACTTTAGACCTTTGTAATCTGATGTTAGAGAAGGAACTGTGAGTGAGATTGCAATTTGTGTTCTACCCCTAGCCTTGAGGTCTACTGGTTAAAGATTTTGGAGTTACATAAAATAGAACTATAGAAATCCTAGTATATATATATATATATATATATATATATATATATATATATATATATATATATATAGTAAAAGCATTTGGATCTTAGGATCATAAACATTTAGCCCACTGTGGTGGTACATTTGAGACCCTGAGAGAAGAGAACTGATGCAAGTCCAAGGCTAGTTTGAGTTATAGAATGTGACTCTGTCTTTGCTTCCCCCAAAACATAATATAATTTAGTAGCACTTAAAGGTTCAAAATACCTAAATTTGGTTAATTTATAGCCTTCTTTCTTGTGAAGGTTAAACAATAGCAAGAGGGATGAACACTGGCTAATTTACAAGTAAAATTTCACTTGAAAGAATTTGCTTGCTGTTGAGGACTAAACGGACACATCGCATTTCATGAATTTTGACCTTGATCTTACCTCTAAAATCCCATTACGATACTTTCCCAGGCTCTTTTTTATATGCACCATACCTTTAAGACTCTCTCATTTCTTCTTTAGCTAATTTAGCTTCATTCTTATTATATTTCTCTATAACTTCCATCTGTCTTCCCAGGATTTGATTTGTTCTTCTGGGGTGAGCTCATTGAGCTGGCCACCACCAACTTTTTAGTATCCTTTAAATCTAAGTTTTTATAGTTGGCTGCAATTTATATGAAGTCTCTATTAGCTGATATGAGATTAGAGGGGAGCGGTTATTGAGATGCCCAGCCCACGTGACTGTATTCACACAAAAGCCCAAAGTCGTTATTTCCCAGAATGGACAATCTGTCTGGCTGTATTCAATTTTGGTTTACCTTCTGGCCACACAGCACTAAATATCAAATATTATGAATCCCTAGGCATCTGGTCAGATATTCCTATAAAAGAGCAACTGCCTCTGATCCTTCTTCTCCTAACAGAATCTAAAATTTATAGAGGAGAGTGAGGCGATAAAAGTAGCAACTGTGTGATTTGCAGGGACAGGGAAGTTAGTGGGGGAAAGCAGGCATTTCAGGTCCCTTGTACAGCATCCAGGGCAGCGGCATGCAGATGGTGCTGGGCAATAGGCCACTGGCCGAAGTCATGTGCCTTATCTTTTTCCTCCTGAAATTTGTTTTGATTGATTGATTGATGGGTGGTTAGAGAAATATGTGTAAAGCAATGGCTGCAGGGTGGAAATGGCAATGAAGTATGGATATATACACTCTCAGTGTAGAATTTCTGTTCTTTGATTGAAGCATGAATAAAATGAATGGGCATGCTTCTAATAAATCCTTTGGGAATGAAGCAGCAAGAATGCTTGATAAGATCTACCTTATGAAATCCAGCATATAAGCAAGTTCATGAATTAACTAAGGCCTGGTGTCCTTGACACACATGGAGTTCTTTGAGTTGAATACTGTTGGTTTTGTTTTTTAGCAGCTCTCAGACTTCCAAGTCTGAGAAATTTTATCATTCTTAGACATTATTCTGAACCCCCAAGACTTTAGTTTATGTGGACTACCTGTCTCTATGTGAAATTAAGGACAAAATTTAACCCTGAGTTCTAGAAATAACCATTACTTAATCCAAGGATAAATATGCTGAATCTTTAATGATTAATATTACCAGCATTAATTATATACTAGAAAAATTTAGTTTAATGAAAGATGTCTGTATTCTGGAATTTGCTTCTGTATTCTGTCTTCTAAACTTGTGTTTTATGTTTCCATGTATATATATATAACATACTTACCCTTTCACAAATAGGTAGTCAGGAAACACATGTACTTGCCATTCAGATAACAGAATGCATCTCAAACGTAGGACATCATACCCAATTTCATCACACTGTAGTTTGTTAAGTGTACTTTCAGTGTGGCATCTAAGACCACAAGCAAGCTCTTCTTTCATCCTGTTTTGTTTTAATGTATCCATCAATCTCTAATTCTAAATGATATTTTACTATAATGATTGTATAGGATCCTGTGCTGGCCACTGGACATTATCACTGATTTCAGTCAGTGTTTCACAAAGTCACCACACAGTACAGACCCTTAAAGAATGCCACTCTGCTTTTACTGAATGGGAAGAGGAACTATAATCTGGATAAATACATGGGATTATTTTGCCAGTGAAAACCCCTCCAGAGGGTGTTAGAGAACATCAGAGAGTCCAACCCATCCTTTGAGAACCCTGAGTTAAAAGGGTATGTTTTACATTTTTGCATCAGAACATGACCTGTGAACATTCTAGTGTTTACATCTGAAACGCAGAATTGGTGCAGAGGGCAGGGAAACCCTGGTGCATGGAATTGGAGTTGCCCAGTGTGGTTCCCTCTCCATGGAGTATTTTCAGAATCAATTTTAACAGAGTTAATTAGCATTATTTTAACTGTCTTTTCTGCTGGACTGATATAAAAGGAATAATCTCAGCGTTGCATGAATGAAAGCAAGAATTCAAGAGTCTATTACTTCTATTTCTATATTAATTTAAAAATAAAAGTATTCAGTATTAGTAAGATACTTTTTCATTGTTAAATCTATCACACATATTCTAAAATCACATAATTGACTTTTCTAAGATCTGTATGGACTGCTGGAATGGTGAAGCTTATTCTCAAATATTTTGATTCATTCATTTTTAAGTCTTAATGTCTGTAATACAATATAGTATTGGAATAATAGTCTCTAACTGGAATAAAAGGTAAGTATGAAAGAGAAGATACACACATTACTAGACAACATGGATAGATGACCAACATCAAGGTTAACTGAAAAACATAATATGGCAATGTTTTGTCACCAGCACAGGGGTGGGCTGGGATCTTAGCAGAGAGGCAAATGTAGTGTGTGTGTGTGTGTGTGTGTGTGTGTGTGTGTGTGTGTGCGCGTGTGCGCGTGCGCGCTAGCAGGCAACTGAGTCAGAGCCTGACTGTGGCAAATACAAACACTTTGTTGGATCTTTATGTCAATAGTTCCTTATTATATCCCTATGAATCTATACAGTTAGTTCCCCTGTTTTACGAAGAATCTCAACCATAGACTTTTCTTCACTCTTTCATGAAGGATCAGACAATTAATCACTAAAGTTATTGGATGTTAACTACGCATGCAACTTTGTCAAGATGAAGCTAGTACATATGTTGAACTTGGAAACAGGCAACTATAAAATGAGTTAAAGATTTAGGCAAATTCTAGCAGATTTATTTCTCCCTAATTGCTCTTTTCCTTCCAGAAGTTAACAAATTGCCATTGTCATCTGGGTTTCCTGTAGAGAAGGAAGAAATTTTATTTAATTGCTTCTCCTTCTGTTCTTCTGTTTGGAGAAATCTGGTGACTAAGGATGATAAAGCATTCAATCAAACTTTCCAAAGATAGAGGAAACTTTATTTTATCTACTCTCTTGACCCAGCCTTCTGAGTGTAGGAAAAGGTATTTAAATTTAACACGACCCTTTCTTCTAGCTGCCAATTGTATTTATAAAAGGTGCTGGGGTTCTTGAAATAAAAGACTCTCTATGGTACCCAGGATGGCCCAGCAATGCTCTCAATTGGTATCTGGCAAGGATGATCCAGAATTGCTCTCTACCTTGACACTCCAGCAAGAATGAGCCGGCAGTGTTCCCTTCCTTGGTACCTGCAAGAATAGACCACTGATGCTCTGCAGCTTGGTACCCAGCAGGGATAGGCTAGCTGTGCTTTCTGACTTGACAGCCCAGCACAGAGGAGACAGAGGTACTCTCTACCTCTGGTTCACTGAAAACAATTTTAGGTACGCTATTTGTGGGGGACCACAGAGACTCTCTAGTGAGACCTTACTCAGGATCAGAGAATCTGAGCTTGCTTTACCCAGCAGGGTTGCACAATGTGATGATTTGGTCAAAGGCATGTTTACCAGGTGTTTTGAAGGTCTACACTTGGCTGTACTTATGCTTTGATCTTGAAAGGGATAGGTCTTTTGCCTTGCTCCTTGGCATTGGATAAAAAGTCCTTTGGAATAAACTTCGAGGCAACTGGGTATTGACCCGTAGCCCTCCCGAAGATATCCTGTGTCTCTGTCTTTTCTGTCTCCACCTATAATTCTATTTAATACTTCTTCATTCCTCTCTACTCCTCCCAAGAACCCTTCAACAGGTCAGAGCTGGACTCCGATGGACTCCCAACAGTTATTCATACAAGGGAAGCAACACATCTACAAAGTCCCTGGGGAAGCACTTAGGGCCTGGTGTTCCACTTGCATGAAGGGAAATCATGGAGATTCAGTTCACTACCCATCATTGCCCAGGCACAATTTCACAAAGTGTGGCCTGAGACCATTGCTGTTCAAGATGCCATGCGATGACAAAAGAATCCTCACGAAAAGCAAGTGGAAGATATAAATTCCTAAGTACTACATCACAAGAAATGCACTGAAAAATATCCCGCTAAAACAGAGCAGGAATATCAAACAATGAAGCCAGGTTATCAGATATTTATAGTTCTAAACCTTTTTAATAATTATTTAAGATTCCAGTAGTCCTTGTTCTCTTGAAGAAAATGGAATAGTGGAAAAAGTGAATCCCTCCCATGTCCAGATTTTTCTTTTCTCTTTGAGACAGAGTCTTTCTCTAAAGACTAGGTTGGCCTTTAACTCACAGTGATCCACCTCCCTCCCAAGGGCTTGGATCAAAGATCAAAGTCATGTGCCACCATGCCCAGCTCACACACTCTTTTTTTTTTTTTTTTTTTTTTTTTTTACAGAATCATCCAGGGGCTTCATTACTACTTTAAAGAACCTGTATTTATATTTTTGGTTGTGAGCCTAGCCTTTAACAGCTGACGATCTCTGTGAGTTCAAGGCCAGCCTGGGCTACCAAGTGAGTTCCAGGAAAGGCGCAAAGCTACACAGAGAAACCCTGTCTCGAAAAACCAAAAAAAAAAAAAAAAAAAAAGAACCCATATTTAATGCTTTATGAAATATTTCCCCTTCAGAAAGTTTTCAGGAAGCATTAATGGTGTTATCACCCACATGCAAATGCTCTGTAAGTCCTGTCCATGCCTCTTCAGGATTGCATTGTTTCAGAGATTCTAGTCTGTCAGCAATGGATAGGTCCACTGTGGTTTATTTAGCACAGATTTCTGTCTTTGAAGCAATGTTGGACACAGTCTTTTCAAGGTGATACCAACCTTGTCCTGAATTAATTTTGAAAGACATATGTAGCCTGCTAACTCTGAATGTAGCCAAACTTTTGATGTGTGCCTTAAAAATGCAATGGTTTGATGGGCAGGCACAATGGTGAACGTAATAAAAGAGATTATATCTGCCCTGTGAAGAGAATCATGGGTCATTTCTGATGCCCACCACCCTCCTATCTACTGTAAATACAATGTTCAGAAAGTGTAGCTAATCCACAAAACTTAATACCACCTTAATTTTCAAGTAGAAATAGAATATCTGAAGATATAAAGTTTTCCTATACCAAGCCCATATCTTCACAGAACGTTTTATAAGGGGAAGAGAAAGTGAAGCAAATTTGTGTCTAACATTTTCTGTCAGTTCTGTACCTCACTTGTGTGTAGATTCTCTACATGGCCTTGCACACACACAAGACATTCTACATACACTCATAAGTTTTTATAAAGTTTAAGGAACAACCCGAGGGTGGGTAGCTTTAAAGGTATATTTAAAGCAATTCTCTAAAATACATTTTAGTTGGAATAGAATTACCTCCCTGTCTCTCTTCTCTTTATTCCCCCAGTCCTTCCCAGTTTACCTTCTTTGAAACCCTTCCATGTCCCCTAATCCACGTTCAAGTTGATAGCTTTTTTCTTTGATTATCATCATTATATAACCTATATGTGTGTGTATGTATGTCTGTATGCAAATACACATTAAATACAACTTGCTGAGTCAGTTTTTGTTGTGTGTGTCTATGGTTTCAGGGCTAACCTCTTCACATTGGACAGCCAATAAGGAGGTGCATCCCTGGGAGAGCCAAATTCTCCTTCCAGCATTCATTAGTTGCCTGTAACTCTTTGTCTAGGGTTGGGACCACACACAACTCCCCCCTTCCTCCTTACCATTCTATTGATACTGCCATTGTACCAGTCTTTTAGAACCAGTCATGGAGACTGATGTGAAGTTTCAGTTTACAAACGTATTTAAAGACCACAGGGAGGTCTGAGACCTGAGGCCATGTTAATGTCCATGGTCTGTGCTGCCACCAGATACCACGTTGATGTCCATGATCAGGACTGCCACAGGGACCATGTTGATGTCTGTGGTCTCTGCTGTCACCAAAGGCCATGTTAACATCTATAATCTTTGCTGAGGCTGGAGGCTGTGTTGATGTCTGAAGCCTGTGCTGAGGGTGTAGGCCATGGTGAGGTCTGTGGTCCATGCTGTCGCCTGGGACCATGTTGAGGTCCATCTTTTGTGTTGCAGCTAGAGGCTATGTGGATGTCTGTGGTCCATGCAGCTGTAGGAAAGCTCACGATTATTGCTGCTGCTGGCTGTTATGGATGGGTAAGCTTTTGTTGCAGTGGCATAAATGGCTCCAGACTCATAGTTGTGAATGAGAGACATCCAAGACTTCTGCAACAACTCCCCTGCCCCACCCCCCCCCAAAAAGAAACAGTCTAGATAAGAAGCCATTGAAGAGAGTCCTTAAAAAAATGTGATAAAGATGCTGGAGTGTAGCTCTTTGCAATTGTTATGGCTTCTGGCTTCGTGGGGGTGAGATAGCACTCAGTTATCTTTAAAGGGCTGGCTGCTGGGAGTTTGACCATGCCCCAGTAAGTAAATGGACTGTGCAAAATGTAACAAATAGTTCTAAATTTTTTATAATTATTTAAAATTCTACTAGTCAATGTTCTCTTGTAGAAAAATGGAGTAATAGAAAAAGTGAACCCCTTTCATGTCCAGATTTTTCTTTTCTTTTTGAGACAAAGTTAGTGAGTTTTTCTTTTAATTATTTTTTTAGAGGGGAGACAGCAGAAGAGTGGGTGGGTGGGCCTGGGAGGAATGGGAAGCTATAGTTGTTTTTTTTTAACTCTTTGGGGGACTACCTTACCCCAGTTCCTAAATAAGTACACGGAGGCTTATTCTTACTGACTAATGTCCAGCCTCAACTTGGCTTGTTTCTTGTTATCTTTTCTTAACTAAAATTATCCTTTCTACCTTTTGCCTCTGAGCTTTTACCTTTCTCTATTCTATATGTCTTTCTTTACTCCTTACTCCACAGCTGGTTGTGTGGCTGGCCCCTGGCATTCTCCTCTCCTCCTCACTCCTCCTCTTCCCTCTTCTTCTCCTTTTCTCCCTGTTTGCCAGCCATGTGTATCCCTCTTCTGCCTAGCTGTTGGCCATTCAGTGTGGTGATATTTTATTTTTGCTGAAATGTGATATTTTATTTGTATGTTAATAATAAAGTTTGCCTGGAGATCAGAGGTCATAGCAAGCCATAAATACAAGTCAGGCAGTGGTGGTACATGCTCTTAATCTGATCACATGGCAGGCAGTCTCTGTGTGTTCAACGACACAGCAAAGCGTGGTGACACACGTCTTTAATCCCAGTACAAACCATAGAGACCTGGAGGTCTGTATAGACAGGTAGTGAAGAGGAAGTGAGGTGGCTGGGTTTAGAGCCAATGAGAAGGCAGAACAAGGAGGCAATAAAGGCGCAGGTTAGACAGGAAGAAGCTCTCTCTTGGGAAGCTATGGCAAGGTGGTAAGCTAAGGTTAATTGGTGGCTATTGCTTTGATCTCTATGGCTTATACCACTGTATTTGGCTCTGTGTTTCTTATTTAATAAGACCATTTAGAAATTCATCTACAATTCAGCTCTTTATTAGAACAATCAGGTGTTTTAGACAGGCAAAGGAACACAGCTTTACAGAGTTAAACAAATGCAACATAAAAGAATGCAACACAACTTTGCATCATTAAACAAATTTTCCACAGCACAAATGAGTGTAACACATCTTCAACTACTATTCCATAATAGGAAACATGTGTGATGGGGTACATTGTGTAAAACTCCCAAATAATCAATAAAAATATTACATTGGAAACAAAAACACAGGGAGGAAGAAAGTTAACTACTGGTTTTAAAGCCATTATTTTTCTCTCTAAACAAAAAAACCTTTATCTATTTACCTGAAATATAAACTGTAAACATTGTCCTTTGTGAAGTTCCAGTGTGGAGGAAGAAGCTGGAATTTAATTTATAAGCAACATCCTAGGCTGACGTGTGATTTTACTATTTCAGGAAGATAGCTTTCCCTCCAGATTTTCTAATCTATATTACAGTTACAGCAGCAATAAATAGGCACCAATGGCTATACTTTACAGAAAAGAGTAAATACAATTCAGCATACTAAAATGTGATATAGATTTCACAAATAACACTTAAGTATAAATAGTGTATATCTATACAAATGATATACTGAAATATATGTGTGCATTTCAAAACTATATTTCTTGGAGCTATAAAGTGCATTTCAGTATAAACTTCATAACTATCTAGTAGACCGTAGTGGGATTCAGCTCCAACATACATTGGCTGCAGCTGTATGTTATTATGTGTGCTGGGAGAAGATGGGTGCTTGTGGAAGGCTCTCCCTTTCACAGACATTCAGGTTCTAATCTTGCCTTCAGTGCTCAGCTGCACAAGTCACATGTCCCTTTTTTTGGTCTGTCTGGGTAATTATTTCCTCATCTGCACAATGATCAGAGTATCTCTAAGATGATCCTAGCTGGGAGTTCTAATAACTCTATGATTTGTGATGTAGAAACAGTTTTTCTGCAGACTCATAAATAACTCTTTGTTGCTGTGTTCTGGCTTACTAACTTAGCACCCAATTTTCTGCAAGATTAAAATTAAATATAGATTGCTACCAAAGTCCTTATCATATTGAATGTAGAGAAATCTGAGACACCATGTAGGAATAAAAGGCATTATATGCCATACCGTGTTAATCTTGAAATGATTCTGTAAGGCCAAACATCTGTACGAATGGCTCTCAATTGCTGTAATTACTTTAATGGGGCGTCGTATAAATCGCACGTACATGCGGATTCTCTCTCAATTGTACATCAGAATAAATGTAGGCCGGGGAATATTATTAGCAATTATAACTGTGAGCTGTTCCTCAGCTTTGTCTCAGTTATTGCTCTGTAGCAGGAGGCTGTGATGCCTACAGCTGTGTTTAGTTCTGGGTTTGTGTGTGGCTCTCTCAGGTTTGTTTCGGTTTTCAGTTTGCAGTCAGACATCTGTCACCACTGGCTTCTTGTTTTCAAGTCAACCCGTGTGCTCTGACATGGACCTGATCTCACCTCTGAGTAATATCCCAGTCTGACATTTTACACACAATCTGCTGGATCTTGGAAAGATGGGAGAGTGCTGCTTTTGGCACCCTTTAAGATTGATCATGTTTCTTAATTAAGCCAGATGTCTGCATACTTTGATAGTTTTTTGAAATCCTTTTAGCCATGCCCTGATTTTGTTTTTGTTTTTTGAGACACCATCACATATGTCATCTAGGCTTGCCTTCAACTTGAGATTCTCCTACCTCAGTTTCTCAAATATTGGAATTTTATGTTGTTGCCACCATAGCCAAATTCCAAATTCTTGAATCCTAATTTTCTCATATTTTTTCTATTGTGTGCACACAGCAGGGTTATAAAATAATAACATAATGACAAATCACATATATTTTGTGTTGTATATCTTAAACATTGTTATGAAGTATAGATCAAATTTTTTGTTTTATGTGCTTGACCTTGTGTTTTCTTATAAGATAATTTGACATATAGTTTTGCTGGCTATGTTGTTAAAATGATTTTTTTTTTTGTCTGGCTGTACTGTACAATATAGCCATCCACCTTACCTGGCTTCTTATTTTGTTATGCTGTATGAGTGTTAAAGACATAATATTGGTGAAATTATTAAGGCCACTCCATGTAGTTAAAAGGAGATTTATTTAATGGCATAACTTACAAATGAAGGAATAGGTAGGTTGAGGGTTCTGGGAAAGACACCCCAGTAGTTTGGTGATGTTCTCTGGAGAACTCTCTTTCGTCCACCTCTAGCAGTCCGGGCTCCCAGCAGCAAGAGCGCACAGCAGCACAGCACGTCCCTATCTTGGGACTTCAGGCCCTCCCTTGGCCCTGCCTTGTGGGCGTGATAGTTACCAAAACCTCAATGGGGGTTGGAACTTCCAGACCAAAGCTGGAATGGCTACCCACTACAACATAATATCATTTAAACAACACATCTTTAAAGAAAACAGAAAACTTGAATATTAAAACAATAATAGTATCTCTCCAATTTCAGAAAGTCCAATGCTTTAGCTACCCTCATTTCAACTTTTTAAATTTGGAGCCAGATACAGAGAAATGGATGAGAAAGATAATTCAAACTTATGTGCATGATACTTCACATCTTTAGTGCACAAACACCAGCTGTCATTGAATCCCTGGCACATTTTGAATCAAACTGCTATGGCATGACTTCTCTTTGGAATATTCACCTGAAATTGTGCTTCCTCTGTGTACCACTGGATTCTGCCAACCTCATCAGTGTTTCTCAATCCTGGAATCTGCTGCTTCAGCTGACCATGTCACAGTGCCCCTTGGCTGCTTTTTACTGTGGTAGAAACAACTCTTTGGGGAGAACTGAAAGTGAAAGATAAGAAGTTATTGTCCTGTATGACTTGGTACCGTGAAACATCAGAGTCCTTCTAGAATGTAGATACCGAAGGATGGATTAAGAAAATGTGGTACATATACTCAATGGAGTACTACTCAGCAGTGAAAAACAATGACATCATGACATTTGCAGGCAAATGGATGGAACTAGAAAATATCATCCCGAGAAAACCCAGATTCAGCAGGACAAACATGGTATATACTCACTCATAAGTGGATACTAGATGTAAAGCAAAGGATAACCAGACTACAACCCACAACTCCAGAGAAGTTAGTTAACAAGGAGGACCCAAAGAAGGATGCATGGATTGCCCTGGGAAGGGGAAATAGATGAGATCTCCATAAATAAACTGAGGATGAGGGATGGGCAATGGAGAGTAAGGGATAGGGGATGAGAACATAAGGGAATGGGATGGTTCAGCTGGAATAGGGATGGAGTGGGAGAGCAATGAAAGAGATTCCATGATAGAGGGACACATTATGGGGGTAGGGAGAAACCAGGTACTAGGGAAGTTCCCAGGAATCCACAAGGATGATTCCAGCTTAGACTACTAGCAATAGTGGAGAGGATGCCTGAACTCGCTTACCCCAGTAATCAGATTGGTGAATACTCACCCTGTCATCACAGAGCCTTTCTCCAGTAACTGATGGGAACAAATGCAGAAATCCACAGCCAAACACCAGGCCGAGCTCCAGGACTCCAGTCAAAGAGAGAGAAGAGGGATTCTATGAGCAAAGGCATCAAGATCATGATGAGGAAACCTACAGAGACAACCAAACTAAACTAGTGGGAACTCATGAAATTTATATCAAGAGCTGTGGAGTCTGCATGGGACTGACTGGACCTCTGCATAGTGAGACAATTGTGTAGCTTGATCTGCTTAAGAGCCCCCCAGGCAGTAGGATCAGAATTCATACCTGACGCATGAGCAGGCTTTTTGGAGCCCACTATCTATGATGGGACACCTCACACAGCCTTGAGGCAAAGGGAGGGGCTAGGACCTACCTCTGATAAATGTACCTTCCCATGGGAGGCTTTACCTTCTTGTAGGAGGGAATGGGGGGTGCGTTGGGAGGGGGAGGCTGAAGGAGTAGGAGGAGGGAAGAGGGGGGATCTTTGATTGGTATGTAAAATATATAAAAAATTTTTCTTAATAAAAAAACAAACCAGACTCAATATATAATGTCTGGATTTAAATTGTGTGTATGTGTCAAAAGGGACATGCAGTGGAGGAGACACCATAAAATAAGGGGCAATAAGGGACACGGGGAGATTGTGTAACCTGTGATATGAATGTAGAAGTTGGAGCTTTTGAGGATGGGAAGAAGGGAGCAGCAGTTGGAGTGGAAGGGTGGCTGTGGAAGGCAGTGGGGGGAGACGGACAAGTAAGAGCCAACTATATTGACATATATGCATGAAAATGTCATAACTAAGTCACTTTGTGTCCTGACTTAAGAATTAATAAAACACTCCAACTTAAAAGGTTGATTGTGTACTGCAGATTTACACATTGTGCCTACCACTTCGTCTCATATTGGCTGTATTATTTTTTTTTAATGCCTTGAAGAATTTAATTTGGAAAGTCTTCATCTGGTCATAATTAAGAAAATCTCTTCAGCTATTATTGTGCATGAATTAATTCAGAGTCAATAGGCATATTACATATCTTATGAATAAACTTCCTTATTTAGACATTTGTACATCCCAAGTTATTAAAGAGTTTCATTGTCATACAAATCTTTTAAATACTAAATTTATGCAAAACTTTTTGTATATTGATCTGATGATAAAATTAATGTTCAAATGATAGCTATAAGTCAATAACAAGTGATTAAAATAGCTTGTACAAGGGAAATCTGACTCATTCCTGTAAGTCATGGGAGTCTCTCTCAGGTCACATGATTTGTTCAGTAGGAAGCTAAGCTGTTCTTGGTGTCCATAGAGGGAGTGACACCAACTTCAGGAATCATGGTGTCCAGTTGAAACCTAAAGTGGTGTTCAGACCCATCTCTGGGGCTGCAACCTATTAGCATATTGTCTGTAGAACTTTACTGCTTTGGATCCTGTAGGTACAGATCTTTGCTTGACTTCTGTGTCTGTCCAGAGTGTTCCTTGGCTTGTATGTGTCTCCAGTCATTGTCTCAGGGGCCACATGTTTCTCATCTGTCCTTGTGTGAAGTCATTTTTCTGAGGCTCTAAAGCTAACTGGATCATGTTAATTTGATTATGAATAAAGATCATTTTCAAATAAGATCATACTAGGTTTTTTGTTTGTTTGTTTTGGTGTTTCGAGAGAGGTTTTCTCTGTGTAGTTTGGTGCCTGCCCTGGATCTCACTCTGCAGACCAGGAGGCCTCACAGAGATCTGCCTTGCTCGGCCTCCCAAGTACTAGGATTAAAGGCATGTGCTACCACTGCCTGGCATGATCATACTAGTTTTAAAGATCAGGATTTTAGCATGTTTAGAGACTTCAACCCAAAGCAATGAACTGTTTGGTCACAGGAGCAAGGTTACTCTGAAATGCATCAAGCTATGTATAGTGGACTTTTTATAACAAATGTATTTAATGACTGTGGTGAGAGGGAGGCAACAATAGACATAGAAAACTGAGTTTATACACTCGGAGATTTTTACCTTTTACATAATGACTCAGAAATGTCACCAATAAATGCCAGAGCAGTGAGGGAGCAGAGTAGTACTTCTGTTCTGTCTCAGGAGGGAGATCAGACCCTCCATGTTCAAGGTTGGGTCAGTGCATCTGCAATACCAACTTCACCTGGGAGTTTGTCTAGAGGGAAGGGAATCCCCGTGCCAGTCACACTGGATGAGCAACTTGGAAATATAAGTTCTTAAGACAGGCTAAGTCACATGAGAGCCTAGAAGTTCTACTCTCAGGTTCTTCTTGATTCTTTCTGGTCTCTTTAAGAAGTTTGTATGGAATTCTTATTACCCAATAAGCCCTGTAGCCTACCTCCCATAGAAAAGTAGCCTGAAGCCATTCAATTTAGATCTCAAAACTAAACTAAAATACTCTTTCATGAAATTGCTTCAACATACATAATCATCTGATTTCAGGCTTCCACTGTCAACTTTAAAAGGACAAGTAGAAAAACATAAAACATTCAAAGTGTGAACACATCTTTTCAAGTCCTCCTTTACCTTTTTTTAATCATAATTTTACCATTTTAAAATTATTTTTTTCTTAAAAATGTTAGTCACCTTGGCCAAAACCATCCTTTATGATTGCCCTTATGACCATTCTATTACCAACAATAATATTCCAGTTCACAGTAACTGTTGTATTTGTCAAAAGAATTATGTTTTCTATAAATTTGTCTTATATGATGAGATACAAATATCAATATTTTGTAGAAGGTCTGCCTTTAATACTTACACGTGTCAACATATTAAGCAGATTGTTTTCAAGGCTTCATATTTAGATGTCTAAGATGTATGATAATTGTAATATTTTATCCTAAATGAAACTTTTATGTAAGTCAGCAAATGCAGTTTTATTAATTCCATATGTACCACAATCCACTTCAGTTTTAGGTGGAGAACGTTATATGACATTCAACAGTGACTCCATCTGAAACCCTGATGGAGTTCACTTGTCACTTCAGGGACAGTGAATGCTCAGGGTTATGATAATGTGGCTTTTTTTTCTCTTAGCAAATCTTGAAGAAAAACTAAGTCGCTTGATCTTTTGTGCATATTCTATTCTGGTTCTTGACTGGAATAAAAGGAATGCATTCCAAATTGAGGGTGACCTGATTCTCTTTTGCTGACAAAGGTTTAATGCTTAAACAGTACACTGACCTAGTCCCTCCAAAATCACTCAGGATAGAGAAGTTGGTCAGTAGCCCCTGGTGCTTTGAAAACTCTCAGCTGGAAATTTCCCATGAGTCAACAGGACTCAGAAGAACACTTACCTGTATTCTTGACTTTAAAATATAGCCATCCCTACTATCCAGTATTCCCAAAAACATTTTGATTGAAAATTCTATTTCATATGTCTTCAGACTTTTTATATTTGAAGAAGGCTCATGGAATCCTAGGAATCCATTTTCTTCAGAGGCTTAAACATTAACGAAGCTGCACTCCGTAGATACAGGCTAAACCCAATAGATTTATACTTACCAGTAGATAAAAGAGAATTTAAATCAAAGACTTCAGAAATCATCAACTGATCTTGTACATTTTGAACTCGACAGAGTTTTGAGAGAGTCGCTCTGTACATCTCATGATCTTCCTTCTCTTGCAGGTTTGGCAAACAAGTATGGGTGCAAAAAGAGAGCTCAGGTAGGGTGGGGGAAGGGAGGAGCTATCAGCCAGATCCTTTCTAAATGGATTCTCACAACTTAAGGTCCTCCTTTTAACCATCCTTTGCTGTGTAATTTACAGTTCCATCTATTCCAGATTATTCATAATAAATGGAGGCTTACAAGTCTGTCTTCTTGTATGGGCTTCTTCCTCTTATTTTAATGCATCTTATTCAAGCATGTTGTTGTGTGCATCAGTAATTGAGTAAATTCATTATTAAGGTTGAGTCATATATTCCCCATTTTAACACAATTGGCAATTGGTGGACACGGATTATTTTATCCACTGTTTGCAGTAAATAGTGTTGCTAGGCATAGTCATGGTTAGTAGAGTAATGTGTTTGTGTCTCTTTTGGGTCAATTAGTGGAGAGGGACTTAGTCCACATTTAAATATTTCAGGGAAATAAAAAAATATATATTTTTTAAAAAAAATCTCTATCCAAAACTTTTTAGATTCCCCCCTCTCAATAAGACATGAATTCTTCCTAGACAGGCTTTGTCTTGTTGTTCATACCTGCCTCGATAGATTCCAGTGTTACTGAAGAGCCATAATGAGGAACAGGATTGGCTCAGAAGCCAAGAATTCTCATTGGTCTTGCTGGAATTCAGTAAGTTTTCAAGAAGATGATTTTCAGGGTATTGTGCATGTTTAGGAACCTTCCAAAGATCATAAATTATTTAAAGCTATAATTACACCAGTCCAGTTGTTCAAAATGTGATCAGTTCTGCTTATCCTGCCTTTCTAGACACCTCACCAAGAAAACCTGTATTCTGAGGCTTTCGATGTTTCTCTCTTGTTCTAGCATGTGGGGATTTTATTATGAAACATTATGATGTGGATTTGGTGTTTTTTATTTTTCTGTCCTTTGACTCCCATTCATATTTTTATATCCATTATTTTATATGTTCTGTGAAATGTGATAACTTCTCAGACGTCAAATATTTTCAAATATTTTGTCTGTCTCCTCTGGATGCCTCTGAGGATTATGCTATGTAATGTAAGGGATTTTTCTGGTGTGTGTTTGTCCTACTCCCCCTTCCTATTGCTGTGATAATGAAACACCCTGAAAAGAAGAACTCACGGAAGAAAGAGGGCATCATCACGGGTGACAGTGAGGAACTTGAAGCATCTATTCACACTCAAGAGCAGACAGAAAATGAATGCAAGACACTTCGTCAGCCTTCCTTCTCCATTTTCTTGCAGTCCAGGCCTCAAACTCAGTGAACTGTGTCTTCCAGCTCCAATTAACATCATCCAAAAAGTTCTAGACAGACAGACCCACAGGCCAACCTGTTCTTAGACAATCTTTCACCCAGCCTTGCTTCCCAGGAGGTTCTAGATCACACCAAGTTGAAGTTTAAAGCTGACCCTGGTAATACATTCTAACATTCTCAAGGAGAGTCCCAAACAGCCCTTATTCTAAAGACAAATAGTTTTGTCACCCATGTGTCCCCTTCTGCTGTTGTCAGGGAAACCATCTGACTCAGTGATGATGCTTCTCAGCAGGCTATCAGAACTGGGAGTGACTCCACCACTCAGCACACTGCAAGTTTCCTTTCCTTCACACATAGTCCCTGTATACCTCAGTTGTTCCATGTGCACACATCTGACTACAGACCCATGGGTGACACTTAGCTAGGCCCTCTTTGTAGTTCATTTTCCCTGTGGAACCTTTCTCTTCAGTTCCCTGTCCTACAAGTTTGTGGAATCTAGGGTCCCTGAGCTCTGGTCTCTGTCTCCTTGATGCAACAAAACCTCTCTTTCACTTGTGTTTCCCTTTTGTGTTCTGTCTTTGTATTGTTGTAAACTGCCTCATGATATAACACCATGAACGTGGAGAGTGCAAGCAACTTACTTTCTGTTTTCACATAGTTTAGCCTTTGCTACCTGAGATCCAGTACGGCAGCTCATTGTGAAGATCTTTTCCCATGGCACTTATTTTTCTGTTTATCTTGTTCATAATTTATCGCAGTTAAAAGTGACATGTTAAAATGTGCTTTAAGTAGAAAAACGATTTCTCAAATGGTTAACGATCTTTGCTTTATTTTCAACTTGAACCTATATACCTTTGACCTCTGAGCTGATTTGTTTTCTATTTGGGATTCATTATTTTTGCTCTGTTTGCAAGAAGGATCTCTACATTTTACTTATATATCTGTGTGTCTGTATGTCACAGTGTGCGTGCACACCTGTGGGGCAGCCAAGGCAGTGTATGGAGTGCCTGCCTCTGTAACTATCTGCCTTACTCTC
Organism: Peromyscus maniculatus bairdii; assembly: GCF_049852395.1. Classification (NCBI taxonomy): domain Eukaryota; kingdom Metazoa; phylum Chordata; class Mammalia; order Rodentia; family Cricetidae; genus Peromyscus; species Peromyscus maniculatus. The sequence continues at coordinate 15,697,554 of NC_134872.1, read as the reverse complement.
TCAGAGTCTCGCTGAACCTAGACCTGGGCTGAGCTGACTCATCAGTGACCTCAGCCATGCTCCTAAGCTCAGCCTTCTGTGTGTGTTCTGGGATCAAAGCCCATGTCCTCATGCTTCTGTAGTACTTACCTACTGAGCCTTCTCCCCAGATCGTCCAACTTCAAAAAATTACCTTTAGGGCAGACTATGTCGCTCAGAGGTAGATGGCGTGTGTAGATGAAGCAAGGCAATGGGATCATCCCTAGGACTAGCAGAGAAAAAAAAAGTAAAACACTATGAGCTGTGTTACTCAACTCACTGAAACATTTCAACATTTTGAAAAGTGGAGGGGAAAACCATGTTTTTTGCTTGCCCTGTCTTTCAATACGAGCACTGAAGATTTTGGAAGCAGGGCACGAGGGTGTGAAGATGCCCTAGAGACTGGTAAAGCTTGTGAGGAACCTTACAAGAGGAACATTTTCCTGAACATGAGCATTTTACATTCAACTTGCAAAAATGAAAAAAAAAATCTGAATTTGGAGCTTGTAAAAAATGTCTGCCTTGCTGTGGTGCCTGATGTCTGGCTTTCTTCACAAAAGTAATTTCCCCATGGGAGTATGGGTGTCTTCTTATGCTCACTCCATTGTTTACAACATAAGTCATGACTCTTTTTGTTCAGTTTCTCAGACTTAACAAGGATAAGCCCTTAGGACACTGTTGCCCTCTCTGACTTTTTCAGGAGAGGGAAAGTACACAGCTGACAAGGATCTTTTACTGCGTTTATATTTATTATAACACAATTATTTTGCAAGTGTAAGGAATATGTTCAGTTGGAAGCAGGTACACAGATGGGCCTATTTCATATTCCCTCCTTTTGTTCCAATGAAAAATACTAAAACATCAAAAAAAAAAAAAAGCATGACTTAAGGGTGTAGGAGTTGTGGGTGTGTGTTCATTCCTCTTTGGGCCACTATTATGAGCACAGTTGTGAGTACAAAGGTAAAATCCAAGTTTTCATTATAATTTGAAGTGAAAGTGATGGTAAGAAGTTACATATCCCCATCTTGATCTACCTTGTGCATTAGAGTGTTGGAGAAAGAACAAAGGTTTAATTTAGCAGTTATTCCTTTGATATGGTAAAGAATCAAAATGAAGCTGGGGTAAGGTAGCCCCATCAATAAAGTCTGCTGTCATTAAGACCTGGGTTCCAGCCTCAGAACCCAGGTAAAAACTGTCCAGTACCTGTGATCCCACCACTGTGGACAAGGAGCCAGGAAGACAGACAAAGGTAGATCCTGGACTCACTGCCCAGCCAGCCTACCCAAACACCTGAGCTCTGGCTAATAAGCTAGAGATAGATCTCTGGCCCTCACACATACACATGCATTTAACAGTCATGCCCACACACACATGCATAAGAGAGAATCACAATGACAGGATATCATGGTTGATTCTATAAGTAAATGAAACCCTCATAGTTTCTGTGTAGATATGTATTTTCACATGTGTGACTCTATATTTTTGGAGTTTTTTCTTCTGGTGTAGGAATTGGTGACTATGAAAGTTTTGGATATTTGGTATATTGAATGATTTTGTATTTCTGTGGATGGACTAGGATGTTGAACACTTAGCTCTCAGGAATGAATGCCTGTGTTTAGTTCAAAGTAAATACATATTATAAACAGTTCAGTCTAGGTGTTACATACCTGTGATCTCAATCATTATGTAAGACAGGAGAATTGTCAGTTTGAGTCCAGCCTTGTCTAAATTGTGAGTTTCAGGCCAGCTTTGGATACATGATCACACCCCAGCTCCAAAAAAACCCAAACAAACAATCAAAAGTAAGAGTCTAAAACTGTTGTCATGTCTTTTCTTTTTCATCTATAACTCACAAGCTGGAAACAAATTGACTGGCATTGTGGTACAATCAAGCAGATGTGACCAAACTGATAAAATCACTTTCTATTCTAGAGAGAAAACTAGAGGGAAAAAAATGGGAAAAATTCCTATACATCTATTTTTAAGAAGAGAAGCAAACCTGTTTCACAGAGAATCATCTAACTGTTTGATATTTTACATTGTGTAGACCCTTTTCTAAAAATAAAAACATAAGTAAAACCTTCCTTTTATCCAAAAACGACCAAAGGAAAAGGAAGGCAAACACTCCTGGTTAGCCACTCCTCCATCTGATAAGTACATGCAAATGGAAATGCTTTCTGCCTAAGATGCTCAAAGGGTCTCCTCAGAGGACTGTCCAAGCAGAATTATTCATGGAATCTCGATGGAAAGAGTTTTAGCACTGCCTATAAAATGTAAGAACAAATATATATATATATTGCACATGTTCTCTGAAATGGTAAATCTAAAGATGACATTGCTGGATTCCGTACTGACTCCTTCACAGTGGCTTTTAAACAATCGTCTATGGTACATTGAGGCAGAGAGTCTGTATATGCTGGTATGACATGATGGACCTGCTCTTTTTCTGCCACATTTATTGCTGTTAGAGATATTTCCCACAGTTGCCATTCCAATGGCAGGTTTTTGAGAATGTTGAAAGATTAATAAAGCATTAATTTTTTTAACCTTAAAAGTAAATCCATAAAATCATCTGAAGAGGTATTTTCCTTCTAAATGACAACAAAGGTAATAGCAGCCTCAATGTTCAGTCAGTGTGTTGGTTTTAGGTTTTATCTTTCTCATTTCAGTTTCTCATTATATATTTCTGTTCATCACTTTGAATATTGATTTCTGCTGACTTGAGTAGGTGTAAAATAATGATTCCATAATTAAGTAGGACTCTATTAGCACTAATATCTCTGACAGACACTGCCATGGCTGAGATTCTAAGCTCCTACAACTCTGTTTATGGATGAGGGTTACAGACAGACCTTTTGTACCATTTCTTTAACTATTATTCCTCTGTTTCTTTTCTCATTTTTGGACAATGCTTTCATTTGATACTTCTAAATGCAAATGAGTTGGTGCCCATGGAGTCCAGAATAGGGAGTCAGATGCCCTGGAGCTCCAGAAGATGTGTGTAGCTAGAGTTTTCCTGCCTTGCCCACAGTCAGGACAAATCTCTATCACCTGCCAGTCCCACAGCTGCTCAGACCTGACCAAGTAAACACAGAGACTTATATTGCTTACAAACTGTATGACCGTGGCAGGCTTCTTGCTAACTGTTCTTATATCTTAAATTAATCCATTTCCATAAATCTATACCTTGCCACATGGCTGGTGGCTACCGGCATCTTCACATGCTTCTTGTCATGGTGGCGGCTGGCAGTGTCTCCCTCTGTCTTCTTGTTCCCTCCTTTCTCCTCTCTTTTAGTCCTGCCTATAATTCCTGCCTGGCCACTGGCCAATCAGTGTTTTATTTATTGACCAATCAGAGCATTTGACATACAGACCATCCCACAGCAGATGTGAGTGCTGATATGGATGCTGGGAATTGAACACAGATCCTCTACAGGAGCAGTGCACACGCTTAACCTCTGAGCCATCCCTTCAGACCCATATGAACACTTGTTAGTGTTTGTTCAGTGTTACATGGAGAGTTTTCTATATTAGTTATCTTGAACATTTCATGTTGATTTCTGTACCTCTGTGGATTACTTAATTTTATATTGGCATTAGATTTGATTGAGCTTGACTTTACCTGAGTTATCTCAAGAACGGATGAAACTCAATTCCTTTATGATATTTTTTGTAATAGCAACTGTAACTTTCTTGAATACCATACAACTGAGGTACATATGAAATCAGATATTTAACTCAAATTAATGATCTGAGATATTTACATAAATAAAAATTAACTCATATTGATTTAGAATTTCTAAATAAATAAAATATCTCCCCCTGCCTTTGCAACAATGTCATTTGCACTCATCCTTCGTCCCAAGGGGATCTGATATGATATCCATTGGCTACTGATGGCAGACTGTGTTCTGTACAGGTGGTTTTCAGTTATTATGTCTAGATATCAGCTGGAAGTCTACTGCAGCAAGCTCACATGCATGGACCAGTTGTGTTATGAAAAACAAATACTTACCCATAAAAATGACTTATGCTTAGTAAAAATAATCACTTTTAACTAGAAAATGTGAATCTATACCATGGCTGGGCCATCTCAATTTTGTATGGGCTGGTCTGTCTCCATATGTTACATATGTGGCTGGGCCATTGCAGTGAATATATCTGTAGATGGGCTGTATCAAAGTTGTGTACCTAACTATTGAGTTTGCTAGGATTTCTGGTATTACAAGGAGTAGAGAAAAAGAGAACCCCTGAATGTAGACGAGGTTGGACATGTCTCCTGATGAGCTAGCTTAGGTGTCTTTAGACCTGTGTTTCTGAAGTGGGCGATGAGGTCCACTTGATACAGGAAAAGGCTGTGGCATACATCTCAATGCCCTCTTGATGAGGTGATAATGAGGACCCATAGATGTCCAGATAACTGGTTGACATGTAGAAAATAACTGTCTTCACAGATAGGATATAAATCATTTAATGGCTGAGATAGAGGCAACCATGTTGATTTGTAGGCTCAGACTCTGTATAGACTTTTAAAGTAGACTTTCACTGGGGGAATTCTTATGTACAGATAAAAGCTCTGTCTATAACATTTAGGACCCTGTGGGTACAAAACTCTGCTGTCATTTAGAACATTCATCATGCCCAGTTCCATGTTCTAGCCAAGGGCCTGATGAAACTATAAATGTCTTTGGAATATGCTTTGTTTGGGAAGCTTATGCCTAGTGAAGTAACCATTCTCTATAAAATTATCAGGGTTGTAAGTGTAATTTTTACCTTGAAGTAAAGCAAATGTATACACACGTATATATAAACACCAGGCTGAGAACAAGACTTGCTGCTTGAAGCTGAGAGATGAAGCTTTCAGATCTCAAATCTGTGAAACAGGTTTTCCTCCTTTTTTTGTGGTTTTGTTTTCTGGAGTCACAGTGAATCAGAGGTCATTAGTCCATAGCTATTGCTCATCATGGGAGGGAGAGAAAAGGGATTATACTCTGAGAGAGCTTTGGCCATGCTTTAATCTTTCAACCAATCATTATACAACCTTGCTTTCCCTGTGCTTCTTAATGGGCCCTATCTCAAGTATTTGTTGTTGATTCATAAAGACCTAGGTAAATTTTCAGATCCTACTTGAGGCCACATGATTTACCAAAGTACAGAAAGTATAGCACTATACCAAGAAAGAGACACTAATTACCAGTATAAACATTAATGTCAGTGTGACTTTTGATCTATGGGGGTCCTGTTTATAATCAACTTCATTCTTCTTCTGCTATGTCATTACAACTGTGGTTGACTTTGGGGGGAGGGGACACAGCATGGATTCTGAACTTGCAACTACGTTTTAGTGAGCAGACAGTTTCATATATGAAATGCACAAATATTAAAGACAAATTTTACCACTGAATATTTTAATCAGTAGTGCTTCATTTCTTATATTTATTTTACCATTAGTGTCTTCTCTCTCTACCCATTTACTAAGTTTAATTTACTTAGACCCTTCCCTATGACTCAATACAAAAATGACTCCAGTATTTGGGATAGGCTAGTTTGACTTGTGTTTTGTGGAGAGCTAAAGTCAGCAGAGACTCTTGTGTAATCACATGACTGGGCCGGATTTACTTTTAGTTCTTTTACTTGTTGATTAATTAGGGAGATGAAAACCACTATCAAAAACAGTGGTCCCCTGTCCTTGGCACTTGAGCTGGGTTTTGGAAATCTGTTCCCCATGTTGGGATGCCTTGCCCGATTTTGATGCACAGGGAAAGATCTTAGTTCTGCCTCATCTTAATGTGCCATGCTTTGTTAGCTCCCATGGGAAACCTGCCCCTTTCTGAATGGAGGAGGAGGAGTTTTTTATGGGGAAGGGTAGAAGGGAGGTGTGGGGGGAAGGAACAGGAGGAGAGGAAGGAGGGGAAATTGTGGTCAGTATGTAAAATAAATTAAAAAAAGAAAAAGAAAAACAACTCCACCATCCACCCCAAAACAAACAAATATCCTAGAATAAATAAATGTTTAATGCTGGGGAAAAAAAAAAAAAACAGTAGTCCTTCCTCTCACAGCATTGTGAATATTGAATACCACTTTTTCAAGGAAATCAATTGTTTTATCTGGATAATGTTTCCAATTTACTAAGTAATGAGGTGGCATCTTCTTGCTCTTACTTTTAATTAGATTTATAATTATATTTCATTGACAGTATGGAGAGTTCACATCTACCTTATCCAGCCTTCACCACTGTTAACATCTGACACTATGGTAGTGTGTCTCACAACTAAAGAAAGCCCTGATATTGGTATGTAATATTAATTTCACTTCAGACTTTATTTTGGCTGCACCAATATATCTTTCCCCATTGTAGGAACTGATCCAGGGTAAAAAATAACATCTGATTGTCACAGCTCCTGAGTCCCTTCCACTCTGTGATTGTCTCTATTCTTTGTTTAAATTGCCTTAATTTTGAGGAGCCTCTATACAATGTTCTGGGTTTGTGTTAGGCGGATGTGTTTCCTGACATGCAGTCAGGATTTTGGAAAGTGAAAGAATACACTGAAGTACCTTTTCCCATCACATCCTGTCAGAATATTCACAGTACTCTCTGACACCTGACAGCACAGGTGATGCCTACTGAAGTCTTAATTAAGGTGAGGTTTCATAGATTTCCCCAATGTAAAGATCTTTTATTTCCTAGACAACTCTGTGGGAATAAATGACTAAATCTGTCCTTTGCTCAGAGGGAGATAGATAGAATGAAGCTTTGCTCCTTCTAGGACCTGGGTGGTGCTCTACATATTTTGTTGAGATATTTGTAGAAGGAAGATTTGACTGTTTGCATCCAGTTAATAATGGCTTACTGCCCCTCTGCTGCCTTATCCTGAGGGGATGGTGGTAAAGGCAGCCAGGTGTTTGGCTAAGGTAGCTGCAATGCTCAGTCTGTGACATCAGCCTGCCATGGGCTCCCCAGGCTCTGTTTGCACCTTTTATCATGATGCTCCCAAGAACTGAATTTCAGGCCCAAGGCCTGGCCTTAAGTCTTGGGCTTAAGAAGGCAGAAAAGAGAATAGACAGACAGTTATGGGTCTCCTATCCCTACATTTTTCCACTTTTCTTTTCCTTTTATTGCACCAAGTCTTGTCATTCCAGTCTTTCATACTACCTTTTCCAGTGATGGCTTTTTTTAAGGCAAGGTATTTTTTTTTCTGCTAGGCATGTAATGGAATAACTTGTGTATGTCTTCTTTGATATTGTATATTTTCCATCATATAGATTCTTAGGTATTTTATTTTATTTTTCTCTTTGTATCATTTTATGCTGTGGTTTAATAATTTGTTTCTTTGAATTACTGAGTAAGAAAAATTGATAGAGTACATAGAGTTCCCAGTTGCTTCAATTCACAACTTAAGGCATGCTTGGGTTATTTCCAGATCAGGTCCAGTTCAAAGCAAGACTTTTCATAAAACTTTCTATGTATATATGCTGTGAGTTCATTTGAGTAGGGAGCTCACTATGCAATGAAAGCTGGTCATGTGGAAAATTGTATTTAATATGTTAGAGTCTGCATTATGTGGAATCCTACCAATAACACATAGGTTTTATTTGCTCTACATTCACTGATCTCAGCTTTATTAGGATTCTCTATAAAATGAATCTTATAGAATGAATATCTATTTATATTTATCTATATAAGCTATATGTCTGTCTACCTATCTATCTATCTATTTATCTATCTATGCAGAAGGATGAGGGTAGAATGTCTTACAGGCTGTGGTCCAGCTAGTCCCACCAATAGAAGGTCTTAGAATCAACTAGTTGCTTATTCTATGATGCTGGATGAGGCTGGTCTTCAGTATATGCTGGAAAGTAGGCTTTCATGCCAGACAAGGAGTGGACTATCTAGCTAAAGCAAGAGCAAGGGGTGGGAGTAGGCAGAGAGACAGAAACAGACAGACAGACAGAAACACACACACACCACCACCATCACACTTGGGAGTGGGGGCAGGAGCACTTTCTTCTTCCATGTCCTTTATATAGACTGCCAGCAGGAGGTATGGCCCAGATTAAAGGTAAATCTTCCATCCTCAGAAGACCTGGATTAAAGATGAATCTTAGGACATCATAGATCCAGAATAGAAGTGAGTTTGCCCATATAAAATGACTTATTAAGAAAAAACTCCCTTACAGATCTACCCAGCCATTTGGCTTTTATTTAGTTCCAGACATAGTCAAGTTGACAGCTAAGAATAGCCATCACACCTGGTAATGACTTCAGGATGATACCCATGCTGGTATTGAATGCTGACTCTTTGTTTTAATTGATATTATTCCTGTGTATACTGTCCACTCATCTAACCTCTTCTGTGATATATGCTGACAAATATATTCCTACAGTTACCTTGTGATGCTTACCAGTGTTTTGATTTTAAGATGTCTTTAAATATTTACATATAGATCTCTCTTCTTAGAGAGTATTTTTTCCTTAGTCATTGGCTAGCCCCTTTGTATTTTAAAACTGTACCTTTTAGAGAATATTAATTTTTATTTGAATGAAGTCTACTTTATCTTTTCCTCTTATATGGATAATACTGTTCTTGTTGTTGTTCAGAACAAATACCTGCCTTACCTAATGTCACAAAACCTTTTCCATTTTCTCCTAGTTGTTCATTTTTAGTGTCTACATTTAAATATATAATCTATACTGAGTTTGTCTTTAATGTTCTATGAAGATGAGTCATACTCTGTCCTTGTGGACCTTCATGTTCCCCAAGCACTTGTTAGAAGTATTGTTTTTCTTCAATTAACTAATCAGAAGCCTTTGTTTTTACAAGCTGTATATGTAAAGTTCAATATCTGTTACACCAGTCTTCATGTCTGTTCTGTGTTAATTAAGGCATGGTTGTAATGACATCAGCTCTATACTCCCAAATCGGGTGATACGTGTGCTATAAACTTTTCCATCATAAAATTGTTTTGTTTTGGCTTTGCTAGTTTGTTTTCCTCAACTTTTACATTTTAGGAATAAGCTTGTTGTTTTATTCAGAGGTGACATGCTGTGAATGTTCACTGGGAGAATGATCCATATATAAATTTCTGTATGAATATACTGTGTCATTCCAATTATTGGGATGGCTAGTTAGAAGTTTAGAAGGGTATGCTATGCTGTGACTATGAATGGAAATCATATTTCATCATATTTAAAGTGCACACACATTCACAGTTTTAATCACTTTTCATGGCTGTCTTTACTGTATATTTGGGAAACTACAGGGAACAGGAAAGTGGGAAGTCATCTTACCTTAAAGTCAGACATCAATTTCATCATGACTTTTTCTTTCATGCTATCTGCTTTCTTTCTATAATATGTGATATTCAAATCCTAAAGAGTCCATACATAAACAGTGATCCGATGTCTCTCTCCATGCTCAAATTACATGCCATCATAGTTTCAATTTGACTTAAGGCAGACAATTTATCCTCATGTTCCCATTTCCTTTGACCATTTCTTGAAGTCTCTTTTACACTCTTAGCGCATAGCATCCAACTGGCCAGCGAGGATGCATGTGAAGTGTGTTTCATTCCTTCATCCTCTAATAAGGCTTTATTTACTTCATGCAAATATTCAATTCTCATCTCTCTTACCTGATATATATTACAGAAGTCTCTTTGCTCTTGAATAGAGAAGTGAACAGAATAGTTACAGCCTTTGGCCATTGACATTGCATTATAAACTGAATGAAATTTAGCAACATCATCTCCTGAAGAGTCTGAATTCTCTGTTCAAGTAGTCCAGATTATTCAAGTACAAACAAGTCATGGTAACCCATATCAATAATTCAAGCACTAGGGAACACTGATTATACTTTTTTTTTCTCCCTTACCCTCTAAAAGCAGGGCCTATGAAACAGCTCCATAAGTGAGGAAATGAGATAATCAAAGACAATCTATAGACTGTTTCATTGCTTTGTACAAACGCCATGTAGTGCTCTTAGTTTCTACTCAATGCAAAAAGAATAAAAAAAACTGAGGGGAAATCACGCTGTTGGCAATTGATGTGGTAAGTCAGAATGGAATAGTTCACATCAGGTGTTTTGTTTGGATACCCGTTGAAATCTTTCTGAGAGTCCGGTAACCAAGAGAGCTGATTCTATTCTGTTTTCATGAATATCTGCTTTCCTTTAGAAGTAGAATTCCCGTGCAGCTGTAGTTCTGAGTGATGTGTGTCTCATATCATGGCGACATTTGAGTCATCTTCTATTGTACTGTAGCTTCAAAGTGGGACGATGGATTCATAAAACATTTTGCATAATTGTTGATTGTCTTTGGAAAAAAAAGGACATTTTTAGAAGAACCTGAGGTCCCATCAGTTGTGTGATGAGGAAGTGGGGACGAGAAAGGAGCAGCTTATTGGCCACTTTGCCCCCTATTTCACATGCTTCCACTCTGACCGTGACTGAGAGAGGAAGCCACAAAATCCTGGACTGTTCTTGTAAAAAAAATATATATTTAAAATACTTAGAAATAGACTTCATTTTGAAGTGACCCCAGAAATACAAGTCAAATCCAGCACATTCCAAAGCGATCTAACTAATTAATTTAATATCTTTCTCAGCATGCATTTATTGAATCTCTATTATTGCATTGGTTACTAAGCAATAAGCTTAATAAAACAAGTGTTCATTTTGGATCTGTATAGTAATGGATCATAAAGTAAAAAGCCAACTGAACATACAACTGTGAAACAAAGCAAAACTGGAGATGTTGTGTCTGAGATGTTTGCTGTGTGGTTATAATGTAACAAATGCTGACAGTCCATCTGCTTTAATTGTCCTTCAAATTGGATGGATGAAGATCTAATCTTCTCAGAAATGGCATGTGTGAGGGTGGGGTTATACAGGCATCTATTTGTGGTCATTTGGGAACTTTGACTTTAGAATACAAGTTTGACAATACAGAGTGTATGTGGACTATTCTCCCAGTTTCTTTCATGACAAGATATCTTAATGGTATCCATCCTTGTCTGTTACAGTTTTTTTCAAATATTATAGATAATGTAATTTGGACTCTGTTATAATGAAGAAGGTAAAATATTGGGAAATAGTATGTGGGAGGGTGTTGTTTGTATGGCTAAAAGTTAGCCACTTGAAAACATTAAATGTGAGATTTCCTAAGCCCAAGGAAGGCAGCTTTGTAGATACCTGGGGAGAATGTCGAGTTTGTAAGCTTATAAAATTGTGTACAAAAATGAAGTACCTTGTAGCTTCATCTTGCAATGTTTAAAATCAGGTCATACATTTTTTGTCAGCTCAATACTTATCATTTATGAGGAAAATTTTCTGGTAGCTGTTTGAATATCCACTGGGGTTACTGTAGTTACCTCCCATAACACTTAGAATCTAGGAATTCTTCCTTATGCACAACTGTAACTTAAATTTCATTGATCAGTGCCTCCCCATGCTTCTTCAACCACACCATCTGAGTAGAAAAATTTGGAGGTAGGCTTGACGGAATTTGCTAATACATTTGTAGACTATTATGAAATGAGGAAAGTAATTAAAAACTTGACAAACCTTCCTCCTAATGATATGAAGATGTAATATTTAGTTTCAATATTTAATTGTCTTTATAATGTAGAAATTATAAAATTTATGAGCAGGTTATAAAATTTATGGGCAGGTTAATTTCTTAGTAACTTATTTGTAACTATTATATGTTAGAATGAATGTGGCTATCATTCAAGATTTAATATTTAGTATCAAATTCAAGATTTAATATTTAGTATCAATTTATTGATAATTATATTAAATTTAAAATCATGCTGGAATAAAGCAAACAGAAATGGGGTTGTATTCCCACCTCTTTATCCATACTGCCTGACTTAGATAAGCCCAACTGAAAATTTAAAATGCCTGCTTTCTGCCAAATACATATTTTTCAGAAAATTGTACTGTTCTTTCTTCTTCCTTAAGTCTATTTGTAGAACTCAGTGTTCCAAAAATATGTATTGGCTCTCAGAAGGCATTTTCACTTATTAGTATGGTACTGTTTCTACTCAGTACGTCAGTGCTCCTCCTCCTAGGGTGCTGTGACTGCTGCACTAAGATTCCTGATCTCCACCTTTTTCCTTTGCTCTTAATACTTCCTGCAGACCATAATTTTTATTTATTTATATCAATGTCAAAGTGCAACCTACTTGTAGACAAGCCACTTATTGATGTCAGAAATTGCTCTTCTCCTCCTTTTCATTCTCAGTCCCACAGGGAGAAATTTTTGCTTGTAATATGACTTTCATGCCCATTAGACAGGGTACAACTCTGAGGTATGAGTTAGTGAATCGCTGGAGTGACATAGTGATTTCCTAAACTTCATTATACAAGGATGTAATAATTATGCCTAATATATAAGAATTTGCTAAAAAACAAATAAATGACATAACAAATAAGTAAGAGAGTCTTTATAATGTATGTCTATTATTCTTGTTTTACTTAAAAATGAGTGGCTGATGAATTTGAGAACAGTGCATCAAATGTTCCTCTTTGATGGTAGAGGAAATGGACATTGGACTGAGTCATGAGGATTGGCTTGCACTGAATTACAAGGTACTGTTTTCTTTTGTTTGTTTGTTTGCTTTTATTTTTTGCAAAGGAAAGTCAACAGTAAAATGAAAACAAATGTTCTCTGAGAAGCTCCCATTGTTTAGTTTGAGAATTTCCAAGCTATATATAGACTCTTCATTGCAAGAACGCTCTCATCTGTAAAGCACACCTAAAACACCAGGCAGGTGTTTTAAGGATAGACTGAATAATGAGAGGTCAGTGTTCCACATCCCTAACCTTTAACGAAGGCAAATGGCATTACTGGGGTTCCACCAGCTTGCAGTCTTTTTGATTAGAGAAAAGAGTAAAGACTATGGGAGGTTCCCCCACCACGGGCTTCTGAATCTAAGGATTTGTTTTGAGCTATTACATACATATCCAAATAGAATATTTCTATATTTGTGTCATATTCCTCCTAGTTAAAGCTAGTCAAAGAACAAAAAGAAGAATGAATATTTTTAAAAGTTAAGGTTCTTTTTATGCTATATCCAACACTGTATGATATTACTCAATGGGTTGGCAGCTAAATGAATTAAAATGTGTTTAAGATTAGTCAGTGAGTATATTGAGAATATAATTTCATATGTGATAATAGCAGATACTATAGTTGCTACCATGACTACCTCTGTCTATACACAGATAGCCACATTCATTCTAACATATAATAGTTACAAATAAGTTACTAAGAAATTAACCTGCCCATAAATTTTATAACCTGCTCATAAATTTTGTAATTTCTACATTATAAATTCTCCTCACTGGAAAATTTTGATGTTGAATAAAGAACATACACTAACCAATATGATTGAAACTCATCAAAATGAAGTTTCTTGCTTGAATATGTGGACTTTAATCCCAGTAGAGATTCTTAGGGGAAAATAGCACTAATTATGACCTTTGAAATTTGTACTTGAGTTGAAAACTTATGTCCACACAGAAATGTACACATCTATTATACCACCATCATTGATAATTTCCAAGACATAGAAACAACCAAAATGAAAACATACACAGGAATACACCTATACAATAGATAATTATTCAGTATTAATAGCAGGAACTATCAAGTCTTTAAAAGGCATGGTAAACACTTAAGAACACATTGCTAAGAGAAACCACCTACAATTCCACCTGTGAATAATGTGGAGAAGGCAGAACCGTGGAGATCTTGAGGGGGGCCATGTGTACCAGAGGTAACTGGCAGCAAGGGATGAACAGGTACAGGGTACATTCAGCACCACAAAACAACTGTGAGCATGTGACAAGTAGATGCCACCTTCAGTCTATCCAGATCTGTAGATTACGTTGTGTCTTGATTCCACCTAAGGCTGCTGTGCCCTCTGTGACAACAGATACCTATGCAGAGTCACCTGGAGCGTGTTGACTGGTGGTGTCGTGCATGTGGAATTCAGGCATTAGATTCGGGAATCACTGTACTTTTGTTTGAATTTAATATGAATTTAAATCCACCTTAAAATTAAAAATGAATAGATACATGACTAACAAAGTATAATGATCAAAATGGTGTAAGAACTTAAAAAAACATAAAAAGAATTTCACTATATGGACTTCTGCCTCAAATTGTAGCTGAAAATAGATTATTTAATGTAAGTGAGGTGGGAGTAAATACTTTACTATTTGGGAAAAACAAGCCTGTTTTATACAAATCCCATCAGAAAAGCTTTGTTAACAGATAAGCTATATTCAAATATTCTGTAAACTGGAAAATTAAGCAAGTACTGGGAGAGAAAACATAAATGCTATCTGTGTGTCGTAACTGTTTCTATAATGGATGCGATCATTTAGTTCCTTGGTATTTTTGAGTATGGCATAAACACAAAACAATTGACTGAAATAAAAATTTGAGGAAATGAAAAATCTCTCCAGGGATAATCAAAGCAATATGGAAAATGGCTATATTTCACAGTCCTCAAGACAATCCTGCCAATTACATACTAAGGTAACCCGAAATATCACATGAAAATAACTTCACAAAATTAATACCCTTCACAGCATTAATTTTAAATGGGAAAAACAAACCCCACTTAAAACAAACAAGTGAAAAACATCAGTAGGAATGTGTCAGTGCTTAGATAAACAGATCTCAGAAGCCATGGAAAGAGACCCTCTTGATATGAAATTTTCAGGTGTGAATCTGTGATTATCAAACATGTGGCACATCAGTACATATGTTAAGTACATACATAAATAACTTATTTAGAAAAGAAATCTGGAAAAATAGTTAAGTGCATGTTTTTTCCTAACTGTAAAGAGTGATTTTGAACTTGGTCCAAGGCTCAGATTCCAAGTTTCAATTCAGCTGCTTCTCATTCTCTGACCCTGACTGTGGGTCTGTCCTTCACCCTCTCTGGTTCCACTCTTGCTCCAGGCCCAGAAATCTTGCTTTCCAGGGCTCGGCCTGCTCCAAATGTCCTTGTGTCTGTGTTCTCTTTACCTTCTTAATTGAGACACTGCTAGAGCGGCATGTCCATCTTGCCATACAGTACCTTGGAGGATGAGTGACTGTAAGACGAGAGCTGTCTGTTGGGGTGAGCTTGGCTCCTGAGGGGAGGCAGTAAATAACTGAACTCCCCTGTCCCGGGGTTGGAAGGGAGAGATCAGAAGACTGACTTTGGGAAGAAAGTGGAAAATATCTTCTAGAGTGAGAATCTCCTAAACAAGGAAGAATTTAATACTGGCAGGCATGGAAGCACTCACCTGGGAAAAAAGGCTCTCCCTGGGAATCTTGGGTAAGATATCAGGCAGATATAAATAGATGCTTTACTCTTCAGTCGGTGTGCTGGAAAATGATTGCTGATAGTGTGATGGGCTACAGAGAAGTAAGTGGAACTAAAAAAAAAAAAAAAAAGAGTTGAGACTAGGAGAATGGAACCTGCCGCTTCTGCCTGTGTCCCATTCTTTTCTGTGTGAGTTCAATCCACCTCATATCTTTCATCTTCCATTCAACTTTAGATGTCCAGTTTTCAAAGAAGTATTTTTATACCAAATAACTTTCTTATCCTTGATTTACATTTCACTTCTCTTTATTTTCAATTATTTATTTATTGTTTGATTGATTGAGACTGGGTCTCATTCTGGTTCATGCTTTCCTGGAGTTTGTCTTGTAGTCTCAAATCATGGCAATTCTCCTGCCTCAGCCACCTGAATTTCGGGGATAATCAGCATTGGGCATCATTCCAGATTTTCTTTTATTCCTCGAATCCCACCAGTACTTGCCTGTATAACATTCTCTTTAGTAGCTTCAAACCTGCTTTCTCCTGTACAACAAGAATTTTGAGGAATGAATCAACTGGCACAGATTCTTAACTAGTGTCTCATATGACTATAACCAGTTTAACCAATAGTTGTTGTGTCCTGTGACTGTGTCATATAATGCTTTATCTATCTCCAATGAGATTATAAATTTCTTGAGTACTCATATCACCTTTGTAGTATTCAGGAATGTAGATATTAGGCTGCAACAGACATTTGACAATTTATTATTGTCTCATTGATGATAATTAATCTCCCTCTAGTCTACTTTGAATTCTACATTTAATATTTTATTTATTTTTTAGGTTGATTTCATCCATCTTTATCATATATTCAACTCTATGTTAGCCTATTGCCACACTCAAATCTGGTCTGCTCATGGCATCACAGAATCCAATTAGTGGTAAGGAAATGAGCCAGTATGGATAAAGCTCATTATGATGAGTTAACTGATAG
This sequence comes from Peromyscus maniculatus bairdii, assembly GCF_049852395.1. Lineage (NCBI taxonomy): Eukaryota > Metazoa > Chordata > Mammalia > Rodentia > Cricetidae > Peromyscus > Peromyscus maniculatus. The sequence goes on along the minus strand of NC_134872.1, from coordinate 15,681,220 downwards.
GAAATGGTGTACCAGCCTCCTTAAAGGACCATCCAGCTAGGTGGTTGTAGGAAGGACAGTTTCTATAGTATACGAGCGATCAAACTATCACTCATGGGAGCTCTGCAGTCTGTTGGCAAACTACACATGGTCATGAAATGCTATTTAACTCTGCAGACCTTAACTACAAAGATCATTATTTTCTTGGGCTGCTTTATTACTGATTTGTTTTCCCATAAAGAAGCTTCTTATGGTTACACATGAACAGGCTAGAAGGTGTGGCTGTTCTAGGGTAGGCCTCTGGCTGACCATCAAACTCATAGTTCTAATTTTGAACCCTTGGATGTGTTGAAAGCAGAGGCCACATGACATTAAAGAGGGGACTTTGCTTGAGACCTGAACTTAATGACATTGTCTTTTGCACACTTTTATACCAAATTTCCACTAAAGAATAGAGTAAATCTCCCCTTTGTACCCTACAGCATAGTTAAAGCTGAGGATCCCAGTAGGTGAGTGATGAATTTTTAAAATGAAATTCGTTCAGAGGCATGGATAGTAAATGTGATGATAAGATCTTTACTCATTTATTTTTCTCCCAAGAAAGTATAAGGCAGCTGATTTGGTGGTATCAGAATTTCCTTATAGTGCATTATTCTGGCATTCAAATACCTGGGACACAGAGAGTTTCCATTAATTTCATTTGCACTTAGCAAAACATGTTCTGTCCAGTCCTGTGTATCAGAAGGCAAAACCAATGTCTAAAGAAAATAGTGTCTTGGTGGTTTACAATCTACATCCAGGAATGTTCTTGTCACCCCAGGCCAACACTTGAGGCAATGTGGTACCTTAAAGTAAACTAACAGCTTGGGAGCAAGAATGCTGTTGTAGTTTGTGTCTGTGACATATGGGGAAAACAGACCCCCTAACTGTTGCTAGCCTTACTTCTTATTGCAAACCTTGTTTCTAACCCAGGCACACAGCAGCATCACCCGGGAAGCTGTCAAATTAAACATTGATGGGAGCAGGAAGTAACACTGGTAGGTTTTCAAAGCTCCATTTACTAGAGGAAGGTTAGCTCTGTGATGGAGACTTCCAGAACATGGCATGGCAGCACTGGATCTTCCCAATTAACAAAACCGAAACCAAACTCAAAAACAAATGAGCAAAGAGCAGCATCTGAAGGCCCTGCAGGTGATGAGGGTGTGGCTGGGGTGGAGCCACCGGCATGTGTCAGAGCCTCCCTCTCCTGACCTCAAGCAGTACATCTGTTTGTTCAGGTAACCCCACGTGACACACCTGATTGACAAAGGTTGTGGGAAATGTACCACAAATCAATTTCGAGAAGGATCTTGGCTTCCACACTGCTTAGAACTCTGTGCTGTAAGGAACGATCTCTTCTGACCCCCAGCTTTGCAAACTACAGACTTGCACTGTTAACTGTGTGTCAGATTATTCCATGAATAGCTCTGAGTGTGGATGGTGGGTGTGCATACATTTGCCTGTTTGTAATCACACTCAGAGAGACAGAACTCTGTTCTGCGTCCCTCATCCCTTTATGTGAGATGGTGCAAGTTTAAAGTATATAGACGGCATTTCATCCCAGATGTGGATCGGGACAGCACACCCTCATGCTTGGGTATGCTGCGGAGTTCCCTGTAACACTGATAAATATCCCGAGAAGCAGGCCCTTCAGCATTTCCCTCTTCTTAACAGAAAACAGTGCTTTAAAAGGTTATGGACAACAACGTATTAATTTAAATGCCAACGTGAGCTATAAAACAAACAACAGAATCAGGGCTGAAAAACGTTAAAATAAACACTTTAAGCATCCAGTATTGCCTTGGGAATATGGAGTTCCAAAAAAACCCCTCAATCATCATTGTCCTCACCTCTTTTATTAGGCCAGTTTTACAGCTTTTGAATGAGGATTTGCAGAGTGAAGGTGGTAACTGCCTTTCCCACTCTTCCCGCTGTACGCCCTGTGAGTACTGAGCTCCCTGGCTGACCTGGCTTGGCTTGCTCCTGCCATCTGTTATTCCCATGCTCTGAGATCCCCACCCTTCTGATATATTTTTTTTTTCTCACTGTTTTCCCAACTGCTCTCACCTAGGCTGGCATTTACATATTTATTAAATTGCAAAATAACAATAAAAACCTAAACAGCTCCTTAGAGAAAAACTGCTTAATCATGGCAGTATTGTATGCGAATGATTCATCCTTAGAGGTTCTCCGCTTTGTTGTCTGGGTATGTTTATAAATGCACACTTGCTTTGTAATTATGACAGGGCTATAAGTAGCATCTGACACTTGAAGCGATTGACAGCCTCTCTCTTGTTCTTGAAGAATCTAAAGAACAAACCCCTTCCGTTATAAACGAGTTGATGGAGTCAGATCACATTAATATTCTAGTCTTTCATTGGATGGATTTTTTTTAAACATGATGAAAACTTTTGTGTACACATAACAAATAATGGCAGTCCCTCTATGTTTCTCTCTGTTTTCCTTCCACAGAATTTTAAATAATCCTTTTCATACAGCTAGTGGTTCACGGACAACACAGGGAGTAATGTTGATTAAGCAAAACAATGCTGATTGATCCAGCTCCTAGTAGGTAATCAATTCTGTTCAAGTCTCAGTACTTCCTTTCTCCATCCATAACACACATCGCCATCAAGTAAAAATCCCACAGGAGGGAATGCATTACAGGCGATCTCACCAGCTTAATAGTTCTTGCTCTGATATGTGAAGTTAAAATCTGAGGGGCTTGTTTTAGTCATACTCTTCTAGAAGCTTATGATACAGGCTGTTAGCTTTTCCCCATTCGGTGTCACATTTCTGAGCTTTGTGTTTGTAGCAGTAACACGACCCTTTCCAACGTCATTTACCCACCTAGTGGCCCGTCTTGGCTGTCTTGCAAGCAAGTGGTGCCTCTACCATCTACTTTCTGCCTCACCTCAGAGCACAGCACCCTCATACCCTGCAAAATCTGAATGAAGGGAGCCACCACCAAATTCTCTTCATTGAAAAAAAACTAGGGTTGCAGAAACTAATATATTTAATCAGATGTGAATCTCGAAATGAATTTATTGTGCCCTAAATTCCTTCCGTTTTCTAAACTTAGCAACTTGCCTATCAAACTAAAATCTACACAGATTACTGAAGGCTCCAGATAAAGTAGGGTCTGGTGTGGAAACAAATAGACTTAAGATTGAATAGGTACATTTTAGGAGCATGATCCCCCGCAACAATTCAACCTCTCTGTGTAATGAACAGGCTGTGGCTAGATTATTTGTTTCAGATTTCATGGTGCTCAGCACCCTAAGGCAGTGGTAGTAATTGCCATCATGTATGATTACTTTAAAGCAAATCAGGAATACAGACCAGCCTTGCCCTACTCAAAAGACATTCTAAGATCAGAAATTCATGTACTCCACCTGCTTTTAAATTGCTACTTCCTAAAGCCCTGTGTGATTTTACTTGCCCAAGGTATGTGTGTAATGAGTCATAGAAGAAACAATGAAGAGTTTGTGGTTTATTACACTACTTGGATTTCAAATTCCTTGAAGGGAGTTTGCATTGTAATAGTTCCAGGCTGTAAGTGAGCATAATCATAGGCCTATAGAGGACACCAACTCTTATAAATTACTTTTTTAAAACACTAATACCAACAGAATGTAGTTTATGTATTTAAGAATGCAATGCACATATCAATTGATAAGTGATCCAACCTGTATCAGTGAGGCAAGTGTGTTACTTTTTACTTTTTCTTGCTTCATAGCTTAACCTTAGAAGCCATGTCTCTTTGATGGACTTAATGACAAGCAAATTTAACAACTTTAGTGTGACTGAATCATTGACAGCTGGCCATGGCTTAGTGACCTTGGTGACAGGTTTCTATGGTGAGATACCAAGTGCTTCCTTAGAAAAAGGTGACATCAGTGTTGCATCCAGGCTGATAATATGATTTTGATAATATTTTGGCATGAATATGTTTTATGTTCTGTGTATATGTGAAAAGAAAAACATTAAAATAAGTATTAGAAGTCATTTAAAATTATAATCTGCTTGTGTCATCATATGAAACAAACATGTTTTATCATAGTCTCCAATGAGATGCTTTATTCTTAGACACTGAAACCTCTGCTTTTTATTTGGAGAATTGTAAGACTCAAGCATATTGCAATTTTAATTACCCGTGTTTCAAACAGCTACAACATGCAGTTAAGAACAAATTAAAACTTACATGACATTTAAGATCATAAACAATGTCACTATACAGTATTTCCTGTAAAATATTCCAAATAAAATGAATTCAGAATTTTTCAAGTTTCCTGTGTCTTATATTTTAAATGTTATAGCATATATGGGAATATTTTAAAACAGGTTGATACAGAAACATTAAAAGGAAAAAGACATTATAAAATTAATGGTCTGAATGATCATAATTATAACAGAATAAAGAATAGAATTGGATACAATAGGATAGGATACATTTGTAAGATCCAATGCCAATTAATGGTATGATAATAGTCATTGGATTAAGAAGTGCCCTGTAAAGACACCACAACTGGATCCTGTGATGCTGACCATCCTACAATTAGACTAAACACAGTCATTTTGCTTATACTCAAAGCCCTACACCAGAACAGTGTCTTCCACAATTTAACTAAATAGATCAGTATGATAGCACCCCCATTTACCTTTCTGCCTGGTGCAGTGTGGATGCTGCCTAAGAAGAACACAGGAAAGAACATTCCAGGTGAGACTGAGCCACTCCTTGTAGTGAGACAAGGAAACCCAGGAGCATAGATTTTTACAGCATAGTATAGAAAGGAAGGGAGCCATAGATAAAGAAAATTCTAGAAGACTTTAGGGTCCACTGTGACTATCTAGTTGAGTACTGCTCAGTTTATATGTCCTAAGAAAGTACCTGAGGCTCAGAGATTACACAGGCTGAACATAGTCTTTCTCTTATTCATCACACAGCAGATTTCCACATTTAGTTGTTTATGTGTCCATATGGATCATAGCTACCAAACATATGACTTTAAAATGTGACTCAGTTTTCAAAGAACTGAACTGTGTCCTCTGAAAATAGAATCCAACATTATTTAATAGAGTAAATAGTACTAACAAATAAAATCCATAATGTCTGCCACTCAATCAATAATAGACATGCGACAAATAAAAATATATTCTTACCCCAAAGTGCAAATCCCACAATCCTGACGTTTCATGGGACTCTGGTCTCTATTCTCCTAGCCTGGACTCTCTGTGTATGACTTTATCTGTTTTCATAGTTGCATTGATCAGTCATATGATCATGACCTCCAAATCATTCTCTCCAGACTACATTTTTCTTTCCTCTAGTATTCCCAACAGAAGTTTGGGCATGACCTCTGTGTGGCCACTTAATATCATCTAAAAATAGATGCAGATATCTTGGTTCATATCCTCCTGGCACACAGGCAGGGGGACTCTGATATTCATTGTCAATATTTGATCATGCCGTACAATAAACTTTTTATTTTGGAAATTCATTGAGTCCTTCTGGTTAACTAAATAAGTATCTGCCAAGTTTCTCAAACCTCTCTTCAGCTCCCTACTCAGCACCAATCTCAAGCCAGCAGCCATATCTTCATTGACCCCATGTCTATCTTCCTGCCTGTGCAGATTCTGGGTGAAAACATGATGATTTTCCAATTAAGACTATTCAAATAGTCTACTTTTTAATCTCTAAGAGAAAATTGAAACTCTGAAAAAGTTCAGGCAAGCCAGAGACATTGCCCATTTCTTTACATTCATTTTCTTCCCATCATTTACTTTCTTTGACTTAGAGCAAGAAGGAGGAGGCCAGGTTTTTTCTGGTTTATTTAGGTTCAGATTAAAAACTTTATATAAATAAAATATCTGCACAAATTGGGGCTGTGTGAAGTGAGAATCTTGCAAGGTTCTTTGCTCATCTTCAAGGACACTCAGCTAATAATTGCACAATCTACTTACGTGGAGCCTGTTGGAATTAGGAATGAAAAAATCAATACTCGCTTTAGCTCTGCCCTATTTTACATGTGTGTATCCTCATACCGTAAGGACTTAATGGTCTCTGCTTTCTGCATCTTATCCTTTAGCTAAGCTGAACACAGACCTGCCCATTCATGCCTTCTGCAGGCTGAAGCAGAATCCTGAAAAACTGTTCTGAGACAATTCTGCATTATAAACCCATTCCACACTGTCTGCTGTGCACTGTTGGAGTTGGAATGTTCTTTGAAGCTATGTGTTCGACTATTTGTAATCATTTGATTCTGGATTTTTTTTGTCTTAATTTTGACCATGCTGTCCAGAAAACTTAGCACATTGCCGTTGAAGAGTAGTCATTTTACAAGCATTAGATTAATGAAGACTTTATTTGTCCTTACAAGAGTAAACTTTTATGTTAGCTCACAGTTCAGAGGGATGCAGCCCATCACAGTGAAGTTGCATGGCAGCTGGATAGTGAAGCAGCTGGTCATATGGCATCCACAGTCAAACATAGCGACTGAGGAATGTTAGTGTTGGGTTTACTTTCTCCTTTAAATTTTCTTCAGAACCTCAGCCCAGGGAATCATACTGCCTATATTTAGGGTGGGTCTTTCCACATTAGTTAACCCAGTCTTAAATCTCCCACCCATATATGCCCAAAGGTGGATAGTTTTTATTTTGCTTATTTGTTTATATTTATATTTGCTTGTAAGCCAGGCTCTCACTATGCATTACTCTCTAGCCTACAACTCATTAGGTAGAACAGGTTGGCTTTGAATTTATGCTTTAAATTATTTGTTTTGCAAAAGGACTTAGATTTATGTTTATATTATCCAGTGCTTACTGCTTTGTTATAAATAATTTCTATCCTGTGGTCTCTGCATGAATTTTGGTTGTTACATATATCTTTTTGTTGTTGTTTGTTTGTTTGTTTGTTGTTGTTGTTTGGTTTTTTGAGACAGAGTTTCTCCATGTAATTTTGGTGCCTGTCCTGGATCTCATTCTGTAGAGCAGGCTGGCCTCAAACTCACAGAGATCTGCCTGCTTCTGCCTCCTGAGTGCTGGGATTAAGTCGTGTACCACCGCCGCCCAGCTTGTATATCATTTCTTTGAAGATGACATATATACTTTGGACTCCTGACATCTGGTAGATATGAAGATTTCTGACTTATCTGCCATTCATTATTAGGGTGAATAAAGTCTTAATCTGTTTTTGAAAGTCATACACTAAACTCAAATTTTCATCTGAAACAGACAAATTTCAACATTAAAACAATGTTGGACATAAGATCTCCTTATAGGCATTTGATAAATAAGAAATGTTAATTGATTTTTTTTACTTTGAAGATCTATTTTACAACATAAGGAAAACTAAACAAATCTTGCTAAGTTGTTATTATTTTTCTCTGTCCAGTTCTCAACAGAACCCTTGTGGTGATTATGTGTGGCTGCTTTGGGTTCTTTGTATGAAGTATTTGAAGGAAAGATTTCAGAGATTTGTTCTGTAATTGTGCCTAGGGTTTTCTTTTTCTTTTTTTGTTTTGCTTTTGTTTTTGTTTTTCAAGACAGGGTTTCTCTGTGTAGTTTTGGTGCCTGTCCTGGAGCTTGCTCTGTAGACCAGGCTGGCCTCGAACTCACAGAGATCCACCTGGCTCTGCCTCCCAAGTGCTGGGATTAAACGCATGCACCACCACTGCCTGGCTGTGCTTAGAGTTTTCTATTAAGCTATTTAAACTCTCCTTTAGCTTAATACAATTTAAAAGTATTTAATATGACCAAATATGTATTATCTAATAAGTCAGAAGTGGTATATCTTTGTATGTACATACTCAAAGCCTATTGACTTCATGCAATTATGAAACAAAATTGCAGTAAATATTTACTTTATTAGTCTATGAAAGGTTCAAAGATGACTTTCTGAGAACTTTATTTTGGTAAACTAATGATTTAGTGAAATCGAGTGGCTTTCTGTACATAGATTCAAGTGTAATTATGACTTTGAGAAGGATTTGTGAAATATGTTTCATTTTAGTCACTAATAAGTATGGCATAGATAGGGATATGTGAAGGTACCACAACTGATGTTCAGTAGGCTGAATTTTTTTGCCTACAAAATATTGAATATTCAAAAAGTCAGGGTTATAACCCAAATTTACTGTAACATCAGGAAGGTCACACAGAGCATATCAATTAGACAAAAACCATATGTTGTCCTATCCATTTTTCCTGGCATGCCTTAACCTTGTTAAGAGTTTAGAAGCATTTCTGTAACCCTGTACTGGAGAGATAGAGACAAGCTGGTCTCTGGGGCTCTGTGAACAGCTTTCTCACTGAAAGGGAGAAACCTTGTTTCACTGAGAGACCTTGTCTCAAAACTAATGTAAAAGCAGATTGAGAAAGAGAATCAACATATTCCTCTGGTCTCTACGTGTGCACATACAGGTGAAATGTGTATGTACATGCACGCTCATGGACGCTTATGCCCACATACATACAAAAATCCATTCTATCTCATGTATGAAACTCTATAAAGGGAAATCAACCTAAAAGGATTAAGACTGGTGCTATGTCATCTATGGACAGTGACAAACAAGGAAAAGAAAATATTAATGTATGTTTAAACATTGTTGGCTGGTTATTATGAAGAGACAAAGAATAAACAGCCAAGTTTTAAGTGGAAAATGTGAGCAATAACACAAAAGGTAACCAATAGAAAATCAATGAATATATAGATATGTTCCAATTGGCAGGAGAAATCTAGCATGGTTTAACAAATAAAAATACTGGACCCTCCACCTGGGTCCAAAAGCAATTGTGTGGTAATCCATTTATAGCTAATATCCAGTTATAAGTGAGCACATACCTTTTGTCATACTAGGATGTCTCATCCTGCCTTAAGACAAAGGGAGGTGACTAGTCTTACTGCAACTTTATATGCCATGTTTAGTTGATATCCATGAAAGGCCTGCTCTTTCCTGGAGAAAAAATGGAGGAGGAGTGGATCAGGGGGACAGAGAGGAGTTGGGTGTAGGAAAGGCTGGGAGGAGAGGAGAGAGGAGAAACAGTGGCCAGGGTATAAAATAATAATAATAATAATAATAAAGCACTTGCAACAGTTGTGAGAGATAATCATTAGTCACCAATAAATAAATCTATAAAGAATCAAATGAACAAATATATTTCTATAATTTATGGACAACGTGAGAGAAAGGTAACACCTTTAGGAAGCTGTGGAAGACACACAGCTATTTGTCAGCCTTATTTGCATAATCAATATGGGGGCTGTCATTTGAAACAAACAGAAACAAAAAAAAAATCAATGTGCTCTCATACACAAGGGTAAGTTAGTAAGAAGAAAGGGGGAAGGTTCATCATGCATTTGGGGTCATCCAGGTCTTCTAAGGGGTTTCTAGAAACATTGACTATTGTAGGTACCTTCTGTTATCCAAAGAGCATTAGTGTCTGTAGGCAGAACCCAGACTAGTTTTTAATCCCTTGAAGAAACACCTAAGAGCGCTTGGATCTGGGAGTCATTCTCTCTTTTCATTCTTTTCATTAATAAATGAACCTGTGTAATTATGGGACACAGAGCTCATGGAGAGAGCAGAATGTATCAGTGCAGAAAAAGAAATGTACCATGAGTAGATAGCCTAGAAATTACTTGAAGTTTAAAGTTCATGCTTTTATGTTATTTATGGGAAACAATATCATATGAAATTAGGTGTTTATTAAGATCTTCCCGCTGAAGTATGGGGATTGTTGAATTTGTCCTGTGCAAAATGTTCATTTAAAGAATCTTTGAAAAGTCTGAGGAGGGTCCTCTAATGCAGGAACCCTGTTTGAGAGTCACATACTTTCTGTACTGGCTAGTTTTACTTGACATGATCTAGAGTCATCAGAGGAGAGGGAATCCCAATTGAGAAAATGCTTCCATAAGATAGGGTTGTAAGACATTTTCTTAATTAGTGATCAATGGGGGAGGGCCCAGACCATCATGGGTGGTGCCATCCTTGGGCTGATGATCCTGGGTTCTATAAGAAAGCAGGCTAAGTAGGCTATGGGAAGCAAGCCAGAAAGCAACACTCCTTCATGGCCTCTGCATCAGCTCTAGCCTCCAGGTTCCTGTCCTATATGAATTCCTGCTCTTATTACTTTAGATGATAAACTGTTATGGAACTGTGAATAAAATAAACCTCTCCTTTCCCAAGTTGCTTTTGGTCATGGTATTTCATCATAGTAATTATAACACAAACACATATACCTTCCTAATGACTCTTAAGAAAGAAATAGAAGGGGTGAATTATCTAGGGAGGTAATGTGCTTTTATTCATAATTACTGGCATGGCAGATTTATGGAAACATGGAGCAGCAACGGGTTTTCAGTGCTGTCTCAGAGGCATGCTGTTTGCTGTGGTTTGATGGCTGTATGTTGAGTTGAGATGCATGTAGTTAACTTCAGTAGACAAGTTGTAATCTTAACTGTTGATCACGTCAACCAAAGTGGCAGATGTGTGGAGCTGAGTAAGCAGATTCCTGATTGATTAAGTTTTCAACAACTTTGAACAGGTGGCAAACAGCCACGACCCTAGACTGCAAATATTGTAAAACACTACTTGATTTTAAAGACCCTGACCTCGGGGCAATGTGTTATCTTTAAACTCTTGTCTTATGTGTCAGTGGGGATGAGACCCAGGGCTTTGTGTACTAGGGGAGTGATTTACCAATTAAGATATATCAGTAGCTTACATACAAGTTCTGACTGAGCCTCAGTGGCACTGAGATTTCAGTTTGAACATTCAGATGGAGGCACAATGGTACCTGCTTTGGAAACAGGTCTCCCTTAGAAGTGGTCATAGTATATTCCAGAAACTGCATTTGTAATGTAAACTTTCCACTCACTAAACCCCAGCATCTTTTGCCTGCATTGGAGCCTGTTGGGGCCATGAGCCAGATCTTAGGAGGCTATTGGGTATAGAAGCTTGAGCTTGTATTTGGCTTCAAAGACTAGTGTGTTTCAGAAAGGACTGAACGGAGGCTTGTTTGGGCAGCAGCAGATAGACATAACCCAACACCACCCATTGCATCCCAAGGCAATCTTTAAGAAGAGCACATGGCTTGAGCTGCTGGCATATGATCTACAAAATGGAAACGTTGTTAGGAAAGTTGGTAGGAAGCCGAGTTGGAGGACATTAAGATGTCCTGCTTCTCACACTCTGCCTTATTCTTCTAAGACTGTGGCTCTCATTGAGCCTAGAGCTAGGTTGGTAGCCCCAAAGCTTCAGCAATCCTCCTGTCTTCACTGCCATATCATTGAGGTTACAGGGACATTCACCACAACTGACTTTCAATATTAGCTGCGGGGATTTGGCATCACCAGGTCTTCAGGCTTGGACAGCAGACACTTTTAACCACTGAGCCATTACCCCAGCCCTGATGCTGTTGCTGTTGAAGTGACATTGTTCAAAGGATGCAATTTAGAACTGGGTTCAACCAGCTCTGCTTAATCTTTGAAAGTTAAGTTCTAATATTAGGTTAAAAATGAGTTGTTTTACTTATTTCCCAAATTTCTGCTGAAAGGAGCTTTGGGTGCTGTGCTGGTTCTTGTGCGTGCATGGGAGATAGATACTGATAAGGATAATTCAAAGTCACCTGCTTTTTTATTTTAATTATTCTTGCTTTTGAATAATCTTGCAGGAGTATGGCACTCTCAGGAAAGGGGGTATTTTTCTCTCTGTAGTTTTTAAAGTGGTTTTGATACTGGAAGTTGTGGTGAAATTCATGAGCCATGCTTCTTTCCCATAGCATGCCCCCCTTCGTTTTCCCTTTCTCTCTTTCTGGCTTCAGTTTCACTTACATGTGTAATCCAATCTGGAATCCCACTTTTGTGAGAGTCATAATGCTGTTGCTTGTTGGTGTTAGTCTCCAACACATAGTAATGAAGTATATGTGCTCAGGTACATATGGCAGTGAACATGTGTGGTTATTGTTTATTACTTAATTGCATATTGATGTAGTGAATGCATATTTAAAGAGTGTTGAATTTTCTAGTAGGAAGAATAGATTATTACTTAGTAGTACATTAAAACGATTAGATTACCTTAAGCAAATATCTTCGACATTCTGATGTTTGCCTTTTCTATGTTAAGTGTACATTTCTCAAGCTGGGGAGACAGTTCAGTGGTTAAGAGCAGTAACTGCTCTTGCAGAAGATCTGAACTTGGTATTTAGCACCCAAATGATGGACCCCAACCATTTGTAACTCTAGTTCCAAGAAACCCAGCACTCTCTTCTGGGCTCTGAGGGCTCCTGGCACACATGGGGTGTACATATATGTATGTAAGCAATTCACACCACACATATAAAATAAATATTAAAAATTTGTCTTTCTCCCTCCTTCTACCCTTTCCCTCCTAAAGTTTTTATAATAGAAATTCATGGTATAGTTCCTTAGGTCTTTTATTATCAGAGTATATGATTGTATAATTTTAAATTTTGTCTCTAATGGTATATTAAAAAGAACAAGTGGGGTTTGTGTGTGTATGTGTGTGTGTGTGTGTGTGTGTGTACATATATGTCTATCTGTCATTACAGGCACACATACAGTTCAGCCCAGGGGTATGACTGATTCATAATTTCATTGAAGGGAATTAACATTCTTTCTGGTATTCTGCCCAGCAAGAACGATAAAACCTCACACAGTAATTACCACTTACCACTCAGGTCTCTCAAAAGATAAACTGCTGACAGAACCAGCCTTGACAACATAATCCTTACTGACTTCAGCATTTTTTTTCTGGAATCAAAAGTGAATAGAGTAAACATTGGTCAGAATTGGGGAAGGGTTTCACAGTCAGCTCTCAGTACGCATACCAACATTTCCCAACCACTCACAGTTAAGAACTTGCTCCATGAGAACTTCAACTTATATGATTGCCTTGTAAAACATGTTTTGAAAAAATATTGTATGACTCATGTGATGGCTTTACAATTCTCCAGTCTCTGATTATCTATGCTTTTGTTTTCTAGTGAAGTGTACACAGGAAACACTGTGTTTGTAATTGTGGAAATAATCCACTACGGTTTTGACTTCTATTACAATGTGGTGTTATTCTTATTTTATGACTAGTTATCATCTCACTCTTAAAAATGATCAGGTGTGTGTGTGTGTGTGTGTGTGTGTGTGTGTGTGTGTGTGTGTGTGTGTACACATCTAGGAGAAAACATAACAGAGTTTGGTTCCATCTGACACTTCACATATACAGAATATCTTAAGACATTTCTGCCAATATGGGGGCAGGGCTGCTCTGCGCAGGATGGCATTTCCCTCCAAACTACAGGTCCATGCTCCCTCCAGCTGATATTTACATAAACAAAAGATAAACAAGGGCTAGAGAAAGCACTGGAGATGCACTACTTATTAAATTTTAGAACAGCCTTCATGAAAGAAACAAATGATTATAATGCTAATATTTTTCTAGACTGTTGAAACAGGAAGTAAAAGTGAAAAACTCAATGACATTTACAATCTAAAGAATCATAAAGTTTACTTCCTGTCTTAACCTGTCCAAACTTGGTATCCATAGATAATAACTGTTAATTTTGTGTGTTCATTTTATTCAAAATGCACCTGTGACTGGAGACCATGCCGTGTTTCTGAGCAGGTACTGTTCTTGCAGAGGACAGGGTTACATTTCTAGCACATGAGTCATGGTTACTCCTACTCCAGGGGATCTGCATTCACAGTTACACACATCCAAGTAATTAAAATAAATAAATACTTCAAAATGTTCATGCAGAGCAAAGTATAAATTTATAGACTTGCATGTACTGATGCCATGGTGCTTTTACTTAACAGAGAACATAGTCCTGAATATTTTCTATATTATTTCTTATTGTTTATTTATAAATTTTATCACATTCATTTGTTGTGTGTGCATATTATCTATCATCTATCTATCTATCTATCTATCTATCTATCTACACACACACACACACACACACACACACACACACACACACACGCACACACATTATTACCTCTAAAATTTCCTGGAAAGTCAAAACTTTAGAAGGTCTGAAAAGCATTCCAGGGCCAACAGTTTCATTTTCCTTTACAGCATATTAAGCATATTAGATTACCTGGGTGATAATTCAGTGGAATACAGAAGATTTCTGCTATTACACTAATTTATTCTGGTGTGATAATATTAAACTTTGCAAGCTGGGTGAAAAGTAGCATGATTATCACATTTGCTTTATACATGGCAGCTTATAAAATAGTTTTAAATATTTGGTAAGGAAAACAAAACCCATGTCACTGTTCTTAACTGAGGAGATATCTGCATTCTGAGGATTTCCTTTAAATGTGGATGGGACCATGAATGAATCTTAGTGTTACATACTACACATTCTTTATATTGAATGAGTCACATTCTTACATATTTCCTTAATACCTTTAAATATCCTGTTCTGGTTGAAAGCAAATTTTCTTCATTTTAAATGCTTCTTGTTACAGTATAGCTGAAGACAGCTTTGTTTTCCATGGTCTCCTGAGAACTGGGATATGCAGCTAGAGGTCAAGAAGGAAACATAGAAACAAAGTTACTTCTTCCTTAATGCAGGCAGAGTTAACTCATTGCTATGATGAAAGGGTTCAGTTCTGTTACCGAAGGAGAGAAATCACAAACACACCAATGTGGCACACTCTATCTGTGAAAGATGTCGGGGAGATGTCCTCCGTGTGTCATCTGTACACTGTGCAGACATAGCAGGTCACATTTTACTGCAGAAGCAAGCCATGCCGACCCTTCCCAAGGGATACAAATGCGTGTTAGAGGTGTGTTCGCACGTCACTGTGGCAAGGGCTACCCATTCTGGGTCAGTCCATAGTGTTACTGTCAAAAGAAATTATGTCCGTAGTGAGAGAAATGGGGGCTGAGTATAAAACGGAAAGACTGCCTCCTTGCCTCACTCCTCCTACAGACTGGAGGCAATTTGTAAACTAATCTGTGGAAAATGAGCATCAGAAATTGAGATAAAGGAAGTGACAGAGATAACATACAAGGTGATTGAGTTAAATCAACAGATGGCTCCGCAGGTACTATTTCACAGACAGCAGCCATCTCCGCAGACCTTTCATGCTTTCCCTTTTGGACAAGAGGCTTTATCCATGTTCAGTTGATCTGTCAGCCATGGCAGCAAGGAAACAATATTGTCTACGTTTCAAATCAGGAAATATTACAGCCGTGAGAAGGCATCTGATTTTCCCATCCACTGAGTGATGGGCCTGTATTTTCACTGTGTCCATGTTATACAATGCACTGTGAAAGAGCTGACCGAAGGTACCCTGAGAGCTAAATTCTATATTGGGAACAATCTAGCAGCTTTTTTAACTCTCATGCTTACCTAAGAAATACATTCTTGTATTTTGACGCTCAGATCCATGTAGGTCGAAGCATTTAATTTATTTGTGCTTGAGTACAGTTTGAATCAAAACTAAAAACTTAACATAGGCAGGAGTGGGTGGCTTATATTTTATGGAGTGCTCGCCCATTTCTCAATTGCCTTTATTCCCTTAATTTAAAGTTTTGTGTTTATTCTGCCTTCAAGGCCTCTCCTAGTTAAATTGTTATCGTGGTTCTATTTATTATTATTAATGCATGCATTGCACGTACAAGAGTGTAAGTGTGTTAAGCCATATGCATATGTTCATATATAGGGAGATCAAAGCCAGACATGCCACCTCTTTTTCAGTTGTGTCCTCTTTATTGATCACAATAACTAAATGAGAACTTCTATATTCAGAAGTTGTATGGCCTTGTTACTCTTGAGAACTGCCTGTCTCTGCCTCTTGATGCTGGGCACACAGACACACAGCTCTACCCAGATATTTATGTCGCATGCTCAAGATTCAGACTCAGGTCCTCATGTCTGTAGAGCCACGTCTCTTACCCACCGAAATAGCTCTCCGTCCCTCTAGTTATACTCTGCTAAGCCTTCTACCTTAAATAGTGATGTTCCTGAAAGTGTGATTGTTTATGTCAAGGTCATTAATCGTCTGGTATCCAGTACTTCCAAAGTTGCTCGGTTCTGTGGTATTCCCACAGTTAACTTAGTTATAATACACAAATATATTACATCTTTGTGGCTATAAAGATCCTTTTAAAGTTTCCAAAGGGAAGTTTTGTCTCTCTTTTAAAAAAAAATCTTTATTTAAAGCTCAAGCTATATAATAATATAGTTTAGCAGTTCACATTTTACTGCAGAAGCAAGCCATGTAGACCCTTCCTAAGGGATACAAATGCGTGTTAGAGGTGTGTTCGCACGTCACTGTGGTGAGGGCTACCGGTTCTGGGTCAGTCCATAGTGTTACTGTCAAAAGAAATTATGTCCGTAGTGAGAGAAATGGGGGCTGAGTATAAAACGGAAAGACTGCCTCCTTGCCTCACTCCTCCTACAGACTGGAGGCAATTTGTAAACTAATCTGTGGAAAATGAGCAGCAGAAATTGAGATAAAGGAAGTGACAGAGATAACATACAAAGGATGATTGAGTTAAACTATAGTGAATAGTTTAATGTTACAAATTTCTGGTTGTGTACTACAAAAGGGCAAAATGTATCTGTGAGCAAAGTGCATTTTATTCTTTTCTGAACTTTGAAGTGAAGTATTTTCTATTTCACTAGTAGGCTATCTGTCAAGCTAGCAAGGGATACTGAAATCTAGGTTAACAGGGGAGAAGCAGAGCTGGAGGTTAAACACAGCTTCCTCTCTTGAGTCCTGGAAGGCACTGTGACCTTGGCCTGCATCTGGTCTCTGGGGTCCTGTTACTGCTGAAGATTTCCCAGGTTAGTTCTGGCCTTGGGCCAAGACGACATGCAGCACAAACATGTGGTTAATGAGGTTTACCTCGGAGACAACTTAACACAGTGGCGGTCAATACTCACTTCCTCTGGTGAGCTTTGAGGCTTCACTTCTTTCAAGGACCTCCTTGAAGGCATCTGTCTTCATTAGAGAATTGTGCAATCTAGTATGAGAGTAAGCAGGCATGGGAGACAGAGCTACCTTGTCATTAATATATGATGCTTTTTAAGATGTTGAAAAAGTATATAGTAGTTGATATTTCTATTGCCATACCATTTCAGATGCCATGTAAGTTTACAGATGCCCCTCTAGATATCTGTAAGTGTGCTGTGATATGTTTCCTTAATTAGAGATGGTGACACCAATTATGTAATAGTATAACCAGATAATCATATCAGTGAAGATATAGAAAGATGTTATTGAAAGACAGATGACAGAGTTAGCTAGGTGATGATTATATGGATAGCTAATAGGTGGATGATAGATATTTAGATATATGATATAGATGACAGATATGTAATAGATGATTGATAGATTGATAGATGATAGTAGATAGATAGATAGAAAGAAAGAAAGAAAGACAGACAGACAGATAGATAGATAGATAGATAGATATAAATGATAAACGAATGAAAATCACCTATTTATCTTTAGCTTTCAACTTGACACAGCTTAGAATTGTCTGAGGGATTCTCAGCTGGAGCATTGCCTCCATTAGATCGGTCTTTTGGGGGGCATTTTCTTGATTTCTACTTGATGTAGGAAGACCCAGCCCATGGTAGTCAGGGATTCCTGGGATAGGTAAAACAGCTGGTTGAACAGAAGCCAGAGAGCTGACCCAGAAGCTCTCATCCCACCCAGGTTCAAATTCTAGCTCCTGCCTTAAGTTCATGCCTTGGCTTCTTGAAATATGTATTGTTACATATGAGTTTAAATATTTTTTTCCAGTCTAAGTCACTTTGGTCATAGTGTTTATCACAGCAGTGGAAAAGCAATCTCTACCAGATAGATCAATGGATGGATTGACAGATGCATGGGCAGAAGGACAGATAGATGTATATGTTTTGGATGTTTACGTATTAGAGATATGTCAACACAGCCAGAGCCAGACAGTTGTCACAGTTATTTGGTACTGCATATACACTGTATTTTATCTTAGATATTGTTTGCACTGCTTGTTACTCCGATGAGTGACTAGGAGAATGTTGTGGCTTTGGGGCCATGCTGTGAACCAGTGCAGTTTTCCATCAGAGGCAAATGGGATATCCAGCAACAAACAGGCTGAGGCAGTCTGACAAAACAAAAAGAGCACAGAGTATGTTTGGAAAACATGAATTTTAAAGCAAGCTGCAGCAATTTCAAAAAGCAACAGACGGGCCCTGCCACTGACCTCATTAGAATCTCTAGAGCATTATAATAATGGTGATTTTTTTTTGCAGGGGTGGGAGGAGGGAGGTATATCTGTGATCTGATAAGATGTCAAAGGCTCATATGATGAAGGCCCCAAGCTGGTGACAATATTGACAGGTGATTGCAAGATGAGGTTACTAACTCTATCAGTGGACTAATCCATTGACTTGTTCACACTGAATGAGCTGGTCAAAGGTAGGACCTCAGTGCTGGTGTACCTTCTGATAGCATATAGATCTGCTGGCATTATTACTCTGGTTTTCTCTCTTCTACCCACTGGCTGTGGTGTTCCCAAGCTACAGTTCTAGATATACTGGTGTCAGCTGGCCGCAGATGCAAACCTCTGAAACCACAAGCCAACATACATCTTTCCTCTTTTAACGTGTTTCTCTGAGGGCTGTATCCTAGTGACAACATGTCTGGCTAGCATATACACACACACACACACACACACACACACACACACACACACACACATACACACATACACACACACCACATAACACACATACAACACAACACACCCATTGTATGTGTGTGCATATATACATATATATTACATATATAGGTACATATATAATGATTCTTGTGTCTACCTATATGTTTAAAACACAATTTTCACTGATTTTTATTGATATCTGAGAAACCTCCAAAAACAAGCATGTGCCAGAGTGGTAGGGATAGATGAAACTGATTGGTCTGTGGGATTCACTCTCTTTTAAATGTCAATAATATTGGCATGAGCTTACAGAAGATAATAAAGATAACATTGAGTCTTCATATATATATATATAATATATACATATATACACACATACACATACATACATACACACACATTACTATAAAACCAGGAAGACACCTGTGTTTGAAAAGAAAGCCTTTTGGAAGACAGCATGGCCCTCTTAACCTGACTGAACCAGATCTGTGTCTATACATGGAAAATGAATCTCTGGAATTTTCAGTGAATCTAAGCATTTGAGCAGTTTGAAGAGACCAGCTTGGTATGCTTGCTTATCTGCACTTAGTTCCAGAAGGTTCTGGTCCTCCTAAGCCTATAGGGAAAGGTCTGATGAGCATGACTGCACTGTGCTCCAGTATGAGGTCCTTCTGGAGATGCAGGGCTGCTGTCCTCAGCAGGTGCCTCCAGGCTATTTCTAAGTTTGCTCCACATTTCGTCTTAAAGTATCTCCCGAGACTGTGTAATCTGTTATTCAAACTGACAGTGTTTCTCTTTAGACTATTCAAGAATCTGGCAGCCCCTTTTCCATGTGTAAAGGAGCCTGGGAAATTACTCTATGGCAGAAGTGCACAGAGCTGAGCTGTGCATTCATCCTCAGCTTGCCCCATGTTCCAGTCCTGTGGGAAGATGGACCCCCTTAGATCTGGATCCTGCAGGATGCTCCAGAGTCATGGGCTGGCAATCTCTGACCTGTGATCTTGGCTTCATATCCTGGAGTGTCATTATCTGTGTCCTCCGCTGAGTGGGCCTGGTGTGACGCTTTGTTTATACATTCACAAAGACTCCTGGAATATTCACAGATGAACAGATGGGCACATCAGTAAAGTTATCAAGTCCCTATTAATACATTGAAAAGTCAGGATAGAAATAATCTATAGAAACAATTTCTGGAGAGAAGTAACTTCTAGTTAGTGCATATAAGTTCGGAGACAAGAAAATCTCTGAACCAATGGTCCTTATATTCATATTTTATAAAGCCTGAAAACTAAAAATCATATAAAAATACTGCAATTAAGTATACAACTAAAACATGCACGGCCAATACCCATGGCTCTTAAAATTAATATGGATGTCTCTCTGAGTTTATTATTCTTTGGCACACAGAACATTTTTATTGATGCTTTCTATCATCTTATGTCTAGGTTCTTATTCAATTTCAGTTTTATTTATTTACAAATTGCATTCTTATATTCTGCATAAATCTTCACAACCACCATATTTTCACACCTTAGCTTAGACAGGACTCTTTCTGATAACTACAACACATATGGGCAGTCACTAATTCCAAAGAACACTATGTAGATTTTATCCCTGTGTTCACATCTCCCCCCTGATTTATCATAATAAACTCTGTATTGCTTTTATTTCTGAGCACTTGACGTTTAGGACTTGTAGCTAACATTATAGCTACAAATAGCTAACATTGGAAAAAAAACTGGAAAGGAAACTTATCAATGTCTATGGTAAAAGGCAATAACACCTTGTAATTAGGAAGCCTGACAGAATAAGAAAGTTAAACATTAGACTTAAAGTGAGTTTTATTAATGGAAATGAGAGAACTGATGATGCTTTTGATGTTCACCTTATGCTTGAAAGTATTTCTAATCGGTTTTCTTTCATTTAAAACCATTTCTCCATCAGCATTATTACCCCAGATCTAGCAGTTTGATGCACCCAGGATTCTACACGTGTTATTAATCCTATTGGCATGCATTGGATTTGAGATGATCCTGAATATTCTCTTGAGAAATAAGCAGACAGAGCATGTGTGGTTGTCTGTTTAGGATCATGATAAGTGAATTGCCTATATCAACTGCTTTCCTCATAGCTTTGTCTCCCCTGCTTCTACGTGGTGGCTTCCTGTTAGTAGTAGAATGGTAGCTTGAAGAGCATCCCCTAGCAACCTCCTGCCTCTGTATTACAGTAGTGTTTTGGGGGTATGCAATCTGTACATAAACTTTTGAAGAAGAAAAAGTGTTTTCCCAACTTGTTAATACATATATATCTTGCACTTCATGATTCTATGAGCAATGATTTGGACAGATGTGCCTCAGACTAACTGACCAAGAGGCATCAGTTTCTGCCCTCACAGCCCTCACACTTTTTAAACGTTGTCTTTGGTGGCTGACAAGATATTCTTGGCTTTAATGGTTTGCTCAGCCTTAAACTCTGAAACATTTTTTTCACAATCTAAACAACAAGCAGAAATTTAGTTTTACTTATCTTTGAGAATTATTTATGAGACTCATATTTTTATAAATAGGGGAATAATCTGGTCCTGCGATATAAATCTTCCCAGCATTATTTGAAGATATTAACCTGTAATTTAAAATGAAAGTGAATCTTGATTTATCTTATGCAGAAGAACAGTTTATTCCACACCATGATATTAATGCAAAGAGAATGCTCTCCAGTTTTTGTAACTGTTTTGAACATAGTTTGGTAGAAAAGACAAGCATAAGTTTGAATCTATAGGACTTTGGGGTGAGAGTAGAGGGCTAGCCTGGTTTTCTGCCAGGGAATTAGCTTCAATCTTTCCTGTTCCACTCTCTAATTTAGTTTTTAATTGTCTTATCACTTTTCTTTAAGATATTTCTATTTTAACAGGCAAAATACCTAAATTTAAATGTTAAATTGTACCGTGAGATTTATAATAAAACATTCAAGATGAATATGTCTCCTACTCCACCTTCCTGAAATTTTTTTTTCTCTTCATGGTTAGATATTTGTAGAAATTCAGTTTCAATGAAGATAATGGGTTATGACACATACCCTTCTAATCCCCTACACAGGTTTTTAACGCACATTAGCCATGTAACCATTAAACCATTATCTCAACATGTATCTCAAACATTAAATGAATTTTTTGTTATTGTTGTTATAAAAGTTTACATCTGGCAGGGGGTGGTGGCACATGCCTTTAATCCCAGCACTCGAGGGAGTCAGGAAGATCCCTGAGTTCTAGGACAACCTGGCCTACAGAGTTTCAGTACAAAAAGGGCCACACAGAGAAACACTGTCTCAAAAAAAACCACAAACAAACAAACAAACAAAACCCCCAAAAAACAAACAAACAAAAAACCCAGAAAGATGTTTCCTTTGGTGTTTGATGTTATACTTACTGTCTTACAGATATTCAATTCTCTTAACTTTAATTCTTAATGGTTTTGACTATTGTACTTTTGCCTGAAAACAGTAAACTATCCTCCCAAGCATCTCTAGAAAGAATGTTATTTGTCATCATATGAGTTGTAGGCCATCCTTATTGCTCTTAATGGTTTTATTTTTGTTTTGTTTCTTGAACTTGACAATTTTTGCAATTGCTATTCTTTGATGATTTTTTTGACTTCTGCTTTATGTCTCTTAATGTATCTTAGTTACAAGATGGGCTTTAATTTTTTTTTCTTCTCTCCACCTCTGTAGTTTGATGAGCTTATGCAGCTTGCCAGCAGGCTACTTCTCCCCAGAGGTGTGAGACTCACTTTCTTATGTAGCTCTGATTCTGGTAATGAGAGCTAGGTAGATTGTGCACATGGCAAACATACCCAGGAGCCAGGAGAAACAGTGTAGTGAGGTGTACAGTCAGACCTGATCAGTCCCATTCACGGAAGATTGGCCCTGAAGAGCTTGCCCGCTCCCTGTGAGGAGTATGGCACAGGAGTGTGGCACAGCTAGGGAACTATTGGCACTCCACATCAGAGATAATTTTTTCTGCCCCTGGAATCTCTTCTTCACTACATGCACCTTCTTTCCCCCTTTTATAAGCAGCCTGTGTTTTGAGAAATTTCCTTTTAATTTCTATGTATTCCTTACAATTGATTTTCTGTTACTACATTTTTAAAAGTCCTTTTGAAAAGTGTTTTCCCAAATGAGATGTTGTAGCTTCTTACTCTTATCTTGGAATGTAATTCTTATGATTTATGTGAGAACATTTTGTTAGTGTGTGTTTAATACACTCGTTTGCTCCTGACATGGCTTTTTTCTTCTGGCTGACTTTTCCCTCCTTCCCTCCCTATGCCTTGATGTGATTCTTTCCCCATTTTCTATATTCACCTTCTTCTTAAATATCTGGTGTTCTTTGTCATTTCAATCAAAGACTAAGAAATGACGAAGTCAGTTGGGAACTAACTTTTCACTAGCAGTGATGGTTCCCCACTGGGATGGCTGTAACCCCCTCTAGTTCTGGAGAGAAGCTTGGTTTGCTTTTGATTTTATATGATGAATATTTCAGGTAAACCTATTTTTCCTAATAGAGAAATAGTATGTTCCCTATTACCAACGTCAGCTATATCTGATGCTGCTCAAGCTGAGGTCTTCTGTGAATACATTTTTACAAATAGTAACTTTCCCCAAGCCCTAGTTAAGATGGAGAAGAAGTTGGGAACCTACTTAGCTTCAGAGAAGGATACTTGGTCTAAAATCTAAAGCCCCACCTGAGCTTCCTGTACCAAGTCTTTGGCATTTTCTTTAATAACATTTAATTATTTAATAATAACATTTAATTATTTATGATACAGGTAGGAAGGCAAAGAGAAATGTGTTTTTGGGTTTCTTATCACCATTACCCAAATTATTATTATTATTATTATTAATTATTATTATTATTATTATTCAAGGCTAGTAAAAATAATTTGAGCCATTTTAGCAGTGTTTACAAATTTTATTGTATGCTCATAAAAATAGAATTTAGGGCATAATTATCATTAATTCCTCTATTTTAAATATGAGGCATTTGAGATTCAGGCAGGTGAGATGGCTCCTCCATGTCTCACAGCAAGTATGTGGACATTCAAGTTTGAACTAGTTCACCATTCATGTTTTTTGGCAACAGAAGCTGTTATTTTTCTTTGGATATGCTTTATCATTTTTACTCATTGTAATTTAGGTGATTCTTCAGGGAAGCGGAAAGCAAGTTGCAAGAAAATCAAGGCGTTCACCCACCAATTTAGCCCCTTAAACAGACGTTTCTGCCTCATTAAGTAAATGCTGAAGAAAGGAGAACCCATGGCACCCGTGTTTCTATATTTGCCATTTCTATGTATTTTTCAAACTTAGACATCCTGCAGACTTGATTGCAACTTTAAGGTTTGCTCCCTAATTTTGACAGCTTCATTCATATTTAATTTCGAGCCATTTTTTTTTTTTTTACCATTATCCATCTTCTTTCTGCATTAAGACACACGCTCTTCCCATAATGCAAATGTAAGGTATCCCGTATTCTAATCACCATCAAATTTCCTCTTTCTCAATTTCCTGTAACAGGGAGAATGTGTGCTTAAATATCACTGTCAGTTGGATGTTTTCCCATCTTTTCAACAATAGTCCCAATTAGTTTCTTATTCAGAAGTCTACAGCTTTGAGACAAACTGATGGAGGAGAACTTTTCATGTTGAAAATCTGTCAGATGGAAAACGAGTGATCACCACAGAATATTCTCGTCACTCCCATCCTCATCGTTTATACCAGTCTTGGATTCTGAGTTCATCGTTTATACCAGTCTTGGATTCTGAGTTTCCATTTCACTGTTTTGGCAACAGATTCTAATTTCTACTACACACTGGCAGTTTCTGTGCCTTGCAGTTCTAGTTGTCTCAAAGGCCAAATTTATTTCTCTGTCTTGTGCTACTATACTGATAGTTAGAGATCATATCTATTTTCTTCATTTGCTACACATGCCTTTGAATGTTTGGCTCTAAATTTGCCTTCCAAATGTTCAAACTGAGCTGTGTTAAAATCCTTTAGTTCACAGCCCCCCACCCCCACTCAGTCAGCAGGTGTCTTCCAACAGATCTCTACAGTGTGTGTAGAATTGGGTTATCTTTCTTCTCTTGATGCTTGTTCGAGGGATGACAGATTCTTAGGTTTTCTTTTTGATAACATTATTTTTGGTTCATTATTAGGTGATGCTACTCTATCTACTACATCATTTGTTTGTGCTTTTATTAAAGAAGTTTTCCTATTAATTCACAATTTGATTCTGTCTTACTGTTTTCATTTTGAAAACTTTTCTACTTTCTCATTTCCATCTAAATTATCATATTCTCACAAATGACATTATTTGACCTCTTTATTTTAATTCCTTGTATTTCTTTGTTTTCCCTTTTGGATTGAACTAGATTATGTATACAAGCCATTTAGCAGAGTAGAGGTTTTGGGCTCCTGTTTTTTTTTTACCTTGGACTTAAGTTTAGCTAATATAGTGATTTGGTTATTGAAGTACATGTTACCAAGTTAAATATCTAGTCATTTATTTCTTATTAATTCACTGAGATAAAAAAAATTAAAAAATCTTTTTTTTTTTGGTTTTTCAAGACAGGGTTTCTCTGTGTAGCTTTGGAGGCTTTCCTGGAGCTCACTCTGTAGCCCAGAATGGCTTTGAACTCACACAGATCCGCCTGCCTCTGCCTCCCAAGTGCTGGGATTAAAGGCGTGCGCCACCACTGCCCGGATCAATTATATTTCTTAAGGAAAGAAACATATCGACTGCTTCAGAATTTTCTTGTAAATATCAGAAATGAATGCAACTTTATAATACTTGGCCATGCATGCATCTTTAGAGTCAATTTCAATCCATGGATAATTGTTACTTTTAATATATTTCTTGAAGTCTTTATATTGATACGGCCCTATGGCACTTTTGCTTCTGTTTTGATGTTCTTAATACAGTCAAGGATAGCACCTGTGGCCTATGGACACTGTTACACAAATATGATGGAGTACAGCAATGGAGGTCACTCACTGGCCAAAGGCTGAGCCTCAGGTCACAGTGGTTCAGTGCTTCACTTCCTCCAGCAACTCTAGAAGTTCATCATTCTTTGCTCTTTCTAGGCTCTGGCAGCTGTCAGTCACCATTTTGTAGCTGATTGCCTTATCCCTCTGGCTATGCTCCTAGGCCTCCTGGTCCGCATGAGATGGACTCTCTTAAACTTGTATCCTAAAAGAGCATTTGGAAGGATGCTGGGACTCACCAAAATGTCCCCATGACATTATCTTTATCTCAAAATTCTTAATATGGCTATATTAGCGAAGATGTGTTTCAGATTAGGACATGGACATGCATGTGGCTCTGAAATCTACTGTGCAGCCTCTCAAATGGACCTCGTTTGTTTTCACTGCTGCTGTGGCTTATAAGGATGGGTGGACCTGGATTCCTAGCAGTCGATGGGATTCTCCCTGGCAACCTATGACACTGTGGCATTTCCAAGCACGGCTACATCAGCAACAGCCAATGAGTTCTCTCAACTTAATTTTATTTGATGATAACTTCTTAGTAAAGTGGTCCCTTAGATCTAGCTTACCCCATCTCCTTTTAATTTTTCGGTGGTTCTCGTAAGGTTTCCATTATATACACATTTATATCACATTGTCATTGGGGATATATATGTACTTTTTGTTTTCATTTGCTACAAAAAAATTAAGATTTTTTTTTCCAGGAGAGCAGGTTTACTTTTCATTAACTTTGTTTCTCTCTGTTGAAATGCATTATTCATGTTTATTTTTTTATAGAATGTTCCTAAATTTTGAGTAAAGTATATAACAAACTATCTTCACAAACTACTTCATTCATGGCTTTGTGTTCTCAGTGTCCTCTTGTGTATCTCACAGTGTGAAGGCTGTATAAAGGTGAGCACAATTACTGTGTTCCCAGCAGTTCTTTCTTTGACCTGTGTAATTGTTTTGCTTTTTGAGCAGTGTTATTCCTGCTGTGTAATTGGTACCCACATTGTTTTATTTATCCTTTGCTGTAAATTCTACACTGCCAGGCATCTATAACATCCTGAGTGTATTATTGTTTATATTTTCAATGCATACATTTGGCAGTTCATTTATTTTTTTTAGCTCTTTTATTTATAAGTGAAATACTTTTTTTTTTTTTACAAGTTGGAGTTGGATTCTCCTGTGAATCAATAAAAGAAGTTTCCTTTTAATAAGTGAGCTAAGACTATATTAATTTCATCTCAGGTCTTTAATGAAATATATTACACTGAAGATTGTTTTTCTATATATATTCCATATCTTTCACTCAACTGTCACTTGCATTGCAAATTTAATTTTGGAGTTTTATTACGCTTTTTTTTTCTTTAGGAAAGTGCATCATACTATAGTGATTACCTTACCGTTATACCAAAATGTGTAGAAGGTTCCTGTTCTTCCTCATTCTCTCACCTTTCCTTGCTGTCTCACCTCTCAGGCTGAGTGACATCTGGGCCTCTCCCCACAGAGCTGTCAGGGACTATTTAAATTCCATGTTTCATTCTGTCATCGTGTCTTATTTACATATTCATATTTTGTTATCATGAATATGAACTCATATCATCCTCACGTTTGCTGTAGTATTACATTTTTCAGTTAAATTTACTTAGTGGGGTCTTTTAGATTTTTATTCACTTTGTGTAGTTTTTCCCATCTTTCTCCCCCAAAGGAATGAAGTCCCTCTCTAAGGGACATGATGGTTCTTCTGCACCATGTTGAGTTGAACTGAGCTGTGGTCAACTTGGTTGACATAGAATTGATTCTTCCAGTGAGCTTGGGTGGAACGTAACAGTACTTGCTGTGGCATTCATCCTTCCTGCCTTTCTCTATATGGGACTTGGACTTTCTTGCTTGGAGGTCATAATGTTTTGATTATTCCATACAACTTTCAGCTTTTCCTACTTCCTTCCAGGATAGTTCATTGTGTAGACTATAGGCTTCCCTAGCACCTATATTAGTGTGTTTTGAGTTATTCATTCTAATATGACTTTTGGATACTAACACATTGTGCATAACTTAATTAACAACTGTTTGCCTACAGAACTTTGAACATGTAGAGAACTATTCAAACGCAACAACAACAACAAAAAAAAATGGTTTCCAGACCATTCATGACTACATCTGTAAACTGTTTTAAGAAGTTAGTAAATTCTATGCATTCTTTTTCTCCTTTTAACAATCCAGGCTCCTTTCTTACTCATGAAGATATAAGTTTTCCACATACGGTACATATTCAGTACAATTCAAATCATAATTCAAATCATCTTTTGGGCAGAGATAGAGAAATCAATTTCAAGACTGATATACTTGTAACACATATGCTTAGTGTTAACATCTTAGCACCATTTCTCCTGCTACAAAACCCAGAAATTTATTAGGCTCATAGTGTTGATGGCTGGGATAGCATCTGATTGATACTTGGTGAGGAGCACAAGGCTATACTATAAGACACAGGGTGGAAGAGGCAGAGCAAGATTACTAGCTTCATTCCTGCTTTCTTCTTTCCATTTTTGCACATGTGTGTAGGTGAACATGTGTGCACATGTACACAAAATACAAAGATAAACCTTGGGTATTTTTCTCAGTCTCAATACACCTTCTTTTAAGGCAGGGTCTCTCACTTGGTTTGTAACTTACCAACTAGGGAAGGCAAAGACCACTCACGATCTACTTGTCCCTTACATCTGTTGCCTGGTTTACCAGCTAATGCCATCAAATCTGGCTTTGTAGATGTAGGTTTTCCAGGTTGAACTCACATCCTCTTCCATGCAAGACAAGTACTTTATGAACTGAGCTAGCTCCCAAGTCCTCAATTCTTGGCCACTGATAACATTATTTGATCAATCCTCATCACTTCTGCTCATTCTAATTGTCAACCTAAGGTCCTACCTACACACACTGTTAACATTTAAATCACAGCTTTACATTTCCCAATGCATGAATTCTTGGGGGGAAAGATTTGCATCATAATATAGGGATAGTGATGTAGGTCAGTTGGTAAACTGTTTGCATAATATACAGGAAGCTCTGAGTCAGATCTTCTGTACCATATAGACAAGGTGTGGTGGATTACACCAGGAAAGTAGAAGCAGGTGGGTCAGGAGTTCAAGGACATCTTCAACTACATATAGTTTCAGGACAGCCTGGGTCACATGAGACCCTCTCCCCAAAATAGAGCCAAAATATACTTGAAAGAGGATAATATAATGGGATGCATGTGATTACACTAATTAAGAATGTATAACACGACAACAAGATAGAGTAAATAGAACCAATCAGAGAATCTCTTCATAGCCTCTGGTGTTTGGTTAGTTACAGCAAATTTCTAAATGTAGTTTGGTCATGATTGACAGTGTTTTCAATAAATGTTGATCTAATACTTGGTTACATGCAAATAGGAACTTTGATCTTGCATGATCTAAAACATTAGAGGTGAATGCAGAACAATGTTTAAATCCTAAAACAAAGCTTCCAGAAAAAAATATTGTAAGAAAGTCTTTGAACTTTAGCTTTCTCAAATATAAGGAATATGATACCATGTGCCATATCACTGTTTTGTGGTATATAACAGATTACAGTATTGAATTCTGCCTAATTAAAATCTTTCATCTGAAACTGTTGTTAGGAGAATAAAAACACAAGCGAGTCACAGGCTGGTGGAAAGTAATATGTGTTTTGGTTGGCTTACTGAGTTAATTACTGTGACATCTAGTGCCTCAGAGACCACTGGGCTTTTGGACATTTTTGCCATCTAATATAACTTGTCATATGAGGAGCTGTGTGACGGTGGAGAAAAATGTATTCCAGCCTTAATCCTACAATTCAAATGGGATCCCTTTCCAGGGTTTGATTCGCAAACCTTTTCATTCTTATAAATATATACTCTATTTTTGTCATAAGTAATATTAACCTTTTATTTTCTGTTCTCTGATAATTAATAAAATGTGATCATTTATTCACAAGTCCAGGGTTTGCCTGTCTTAAACAAGAAGACAACTCCCATAGTAAAGAATTGAATGGTAGTATGAGAAAGTAGTTTAGGCATAGGTTGTAAGCTTCTCCAACGTTGTTTATCTTTGATGGAAATATTATTGAGTCCTCTTAGAATTTAGTCTATTTCTTACATTAGGTCCTGAGTTCTTTTTGAGCTATACATTTGAAAACAGCATCATTTTTTCTTTTTTTTTGATTTAGCCAAAGCCTCTAAAGATTCCTACAATTTAATGTGTGCTCTTGAAGCTGGATGCCCAGTCTTGCTTTCCAGCTGACTTCAGATCGTTTTGGGTCCATATGTCTGTATGAACACACTCGCAAGCACTCTCACACATCGCACTGTTTTGAAATGCCATGACAACAGCTGTAGTCCTTGTGCTCACTCATCAGAATCTTCGCATTTCCGATAGGAACACCACAAATTGTCTACAACGGGACTTGAAGTACTTCTAGAAACTGATTTGTGTCA
Organism: Peromyscus maniculatus bairdii; assembly: GCF_049852395.1. Lineage (NCBI taxonomy): Eukaryota > Metazoa > Chordata > Mammalia > Rodentia > Cricetidae > Peromyscus > Peromyscus maniculatus. Next base: position 15,650,995 of record NC_134872.1, on the reverse strand, counting down.
CTAGAGCTTGGTTTGTGGAAATACTTCCCTCTTGTTAGAATTTCCTGTTCTCCAAAGTGGTTCCTAACCTCAACATTAACGTACCCAAGAATACCAGGTATTAGGCTGTGCTCATGTAGTTCATCAAACACAGGGGTACTTACTGCATTAACTGTATCCAGAAGCCTGAGTAGAGAGTTACAGGTTATACTGTTGTGGGAGGTGATGAGAACCAAAGAGGTGATCACGGAGCCACCAGATCGATGTTTGGTTGTGTTTATACCATGTTGGGTCTGCCATGTTAGAACATGACCATTCATTCTGTGGTCAAAGGGCGGTTTCCAATTTTTTTTTATCTTAAGTATGCAAGAAAGAGAGCCAGGTGGACTCTCTTGATACCCATTTCTGTCATCTCAGTGGGCAGTGCAGTGCCTTGAATCCAATAAAGAATGATGAAGTTTATACCAGCTGTCTCCATAGCAACCTCATCCCATAATGAACATGTATATTAAAAAGAGGCAGACACTAGCACATTCCGTAAATTTCTTTGGCCTATCTCACCATTCATTCATGCATGATAATATATGGTATGTGTGCGCATATGTAATATGATGCATGTGCATACAAACACAATTTTATGTATATTTATACAAATATACGTGTTTGTATACATTTTTGTTATTTATGTATTATGTGTATGTATGTATGCATATAGGAATTGGTTTTCTCCTTCTACTATGCAGCTCTATCTCAATTTCTGGCAGTTGGACATAAGATATATTATTACATTGGGTAAAAGAGGCATTTGAAAAAGGGAAGAGAGTATAAATTAATGTTCATAACATTGTATGGCTTATTCTTTTTCTACTTGAAAATCTTCATTTTAAAAATGATTCTTCCAAAAATATTTGTGAACAGTGTTTTTAACTACACACACATGGATTATTTTAGGAGAAGCAATTATGCCTACTCACACTCTTCCTCAGTTAAATTCTTCCTTTGCCCTTGCTGCATATTGAGATGTATTCCATTATTTATGTGATTTCTGCATAAGGTGAGAAGACTGTCTATCTTTCCTAGTCCTGCAGGTGGTAAGATTTCTAACTCTGAAAAGGTCCTGCATTACAAAGCCCCACAGAGAAGAAGGATAACAGCCCTTACCCCAGTCACAGGAGGTTCTTTTCTTTGTTTTGTAAGTTAACTGTTGAGCTCTGGAAGGAGAGTGGTTACCTTTCCTTCTGCTTTACCAATTGGACTGTCAGTTGATTCATACGCATCGTTAGTATCAAATCTCTTATCTTCTGTTTATATAACTATCTCTGATATATTCAAGCATTCCCCACCATATCAATTCTAGTCTCTCTAATTTCTTCTTTCTCTTGGTCATAATCAGCGTCTCCATTACCTCCATTGTCCTGTTGTGAATTAGAAACCCATAGGGAAGTGCAGCTTAAGGGACTGGAGTGTGTGAGACATCCAGAGGAGGAAAGCTCAGGGTTAGAATTGAACTTTAAGGGATATGAGGATGAAAGGGGGATGTTGAATATATTTCACTTAAAATTAAAAAGTGGGTGTCAATGGAGTAGAACCAAATAGTCAAAAAGCATGAATTTCAGCTAAGGCAAAGTGGGTTTTGTATGGGGGAGTGATAAATATTTTGGAATTTAATGATAGAAGATAGTAAGGAGAAATCATTGATGCTGCCTCAAATTGCCTGGTTTTTTTTTTTGAATAACTTAATAAGAAATGCTTCCTGTCTTTCCTCCCAGTATCTCTTAATTTTTCCTTGCTCAGAAACAGGCAGTAAAATACGTAGTATTATTTTCTGGGTTTTGAGCTAGACTTTGACCTTAACTTCCTTTGTAGCTTTTATACAATCACCCTGTACAGTAAAAGTTGTAAAACTATAAATAAATAATAATGAACTCACCACTCTTGTTAAGTGCAATGCAGTAGTATAGAAAGAATTGGATTCTCTTTTTAAATTACAAATTGATTAGACAAAGCGAGGAGTTTTCTCTGTCTGTGAGCAGACCACCTGTGAAAGTTAACAAAACCAAGATTTAAAAGGAGTGGATGACCTACCTATTTAGGGTTTTCTCTGAGATGTCTTTAGGGAGCCTAATGGATCCTCTTTTTGGGTAATGCACGTTGTGCTGGTCCATCACACAGTTATAGAAAACTAAGATATACACCGTCCCTGGCAGTAGTTTGCCTATGCTGCTGTAATACTCCCAGACTTAACTTGGCAAAGAAAGTCTCTGGATAATTGGAGAATCGATATGTTGCCCTTTCTTTGTTGATGTGTGGAGCGATCCAGGCAACACTGTGAGTTATAAGACAATTACTCTTTGTTCTTTCCCTACAAAGTTCAGGGACGGCACTTTAGATGGTTGTTAACACTTTACATGCCCCATGCCCTGTCTTTGTCTGCCTCAGGCTTTGTTTATCTGTTGATCTTACTCCTGGCACAACATCTCTAGTTCATTCTTTTCTGCCTTCTCTTAATTCCAGAACCCTGATTTGAGTACCCTGATTCTGAAAACAGGCCTGTCAGTTCCTTTAGAGGAATCAGTTTGTTAATAATGAATAAATATCAAATGCTGTGGTCATTTAGACCACTAGGAATTAAACAGAGATATGAGATTGTAGCAGATGCTTTACATAGAACTCTATCCATAGCCCTATGGAGCATTGTTTTCAGCTCTAAATTAGTTCTGTGCTGTATTATTCAAGATTAGAGGAAAGATTATTGGCTTTGTCTTATAAGTTACACACCTAAGGAAGCTCTTTTCCTATTTTACATAGATTCCCACTATTGTTGTAACAATTGCACCAATGTGGATCAACCCAGGGCATGTAATAGCTAAAATGTATCAGAATACTATTTTATGATCTCCCTCACACAAGTAAAGCATGCTTTGCTTCTGTCTGTTAATGCTATAAACAGTTAAGCTCTAACTTGTAGACCATTTTACATGCCATTGTTTATGATATACTCAGGTAATCTCAGTTATACATTTCTCCTTACAAAATAAATAGTTCTCTCTGGATATAGTAATTTCCACTTATTATAGTAACTATATCTTTGTAGCAATTTTGGGATTTAACATTCTTTTCTAACATTCTTGATTGTGTGAAAGCCTGGAGATTCTCCTTCAAAACACATGTGCATGGACAATGTTGAATATATATATATATATATATATATATATATATATATATATATATATATATATATGTGTGTGTGTGTGTGTGTGTGTGTGTGTGTGTGTGTACATGTCTGTATGGGTGCATATATATTCATCTCTATATTTAGATAGATAAAAGTGCCCAAGAAGGCCTTTTGATAAAAGCTAAGGCATAATTCTTAAACAAGATGAATAACAAATTACCAAACCTAAGGTATGGTAACTTAGACACTGTTATTAGCAAGCTATTGTGTAACAGAGCGCAGAGACACACTCACAAAGGCAAAGCCACTTGATCTCTGAAAAGATTTATCACCTTGAGCTAAAGCAAATTTCCCTAGTTAATGGTGTCTTTGGGCAAGATATTTGAAACAATATCTTTACAGTGTTCAGCTGAAATCCCAGTTCCTCACTACTGTGCAATCTCTGCTAACATCCTCTCTCTAAATGCTGTCATGTTTGCTCTATCCACTTGATTCATGACTCCTTCTGCAATGTTAGATATTAGCTACTGTATTTGGTGAGAAATATATATATATATATATATATACTCCTAAGGAAGAGATCTGGAGAGGCAGTACTTCTCTTCACATGATTTGCCATTTATGCACAATAGATGTCCAATAACTATGTTGTTAAAGCAAGTTATTTACTAGCTTATGTGAAGAAATGAAGAAAAATTGGAGCAATTTGTGATGGAGATTGGCTTAGTTACTTATTTTGAATGACCCTTATAACTCTCATTTTTTTTTTCTTTAGTTGAAGAAAATACTGATTACAGTATTTGGAGAATACAAAATTTTTAGGAACAAGTACAAGAAAATAAAAATTAAGTTGTACAACCACATTTGAATACTAATCTTAAGTAATTTCCCTTAAAAATATTTATTAACTCTCAATGGAAGGGAAAAAAAGATACATTTCCTTGTATTCTAAACAGTAAAGAAAGAAGATTCACATTTCTGAAATGGTGTGTGAGGGCTCAGAAAGCAAACTTGTTTCAAGAGAGAGTTTGAGACCAGGACTCAGGCAGCCAACTCCTGAGAACTGAAGAGTTAAGCAAAGGCTGTAAACACTCAGAAGGTGTCTTCATTTGAACAAGCAAACTACAAGAAATAGAACAGAAAAGTCAGTCATGGTGCAGAGAGCTGACTTTGAAACACCTCGCTTGCTTCATCTCCATTCACTACTCATTCTGGACGACTTGAAAACATCTCTCACAGCAATGGCCACTGAGACACCCATATACAATAAGGAGCATCATCAGAGGAAAAGAAGTCACAGAACACATACCAGCCTTATGTCTATAGTCAAGTGATGTTTGATCAAGGTAGCATGACGATTCTATGGAAAAAAATTCTTTTCAACATTTGAGAAAACTGGATGTCTACATGAAAAATAAACCATGAAATCAGATTCATACCTTACAGTTTATACTAATTATTACTCAAATGACTCACTGATGGGAATGTTGTTCTGTATGCTGTGAATGTGTGTTGCTCTGATTTGGTTGATAAATAAAATGCTGATTGGCCAGTAGCCAGACAGGACGTATAGTATAGGTGGGATAAGCAGAGAAGAGAATTCTGGGAAGAGGAAGTCTGAGTCAGGAGTTCAGCCAGACACAGAGGAAGCAAGATGTGAAGGCAGAACTGAGAAAAGGTGCCAAGCCACGTGCCTGAACATAAATAAGAATTATGTGTTAATTTAAATGTAAGAGCTAGTCAATAGTTAGCCTGAGCTAATGGCTGAGTAGTTCTAATTAATATAAGCCTCTGTGTGTTTACTTTGGATCCAAGTGGCCACAGGGCTGCAGAAACCAGGCAGGACCAGGAAAACTTCAGCTATGACTCATAGATTTAAATACATGTTTTAAGAGTGTAACGTTTAAACCAAAATACAAAATACAACACAATATAAATTTGACTGAGATAACATAAAATTAGTTATTTGTGCTCAAAGGGGCATGTTCTGCAAATGAGATGATAATCTACAAAGCTAGAAAATACTTTTAAACAATATAAATATTTGATAAGGCAGCTATGCATTCTTATGTACAAATAGTAAGTGTCATTTAAAAATGCAAGTGACATATTTAAAGACATGGCACTCATTTTGTTTCCAATGAGAGAAATAAATGGCAAACAGCAGCAACACAGGTTTCTGGCATCATGAGAACTAGAGAATTTCAAACACAGACTACAATAGCCAAGGAGAAAAGCAAAGCCAAAGACAACAAATGTTGATCAAAAAGTAGAGAAACTGCAATGTCAGTGTATAACAAACTCATATAATAATAATTTTTCCCATTTGATATTTAAGCTAAAATTAAAATCCCATAAAATGTTAAACCAGGGCTATGACAACTTTGGTAAAGTACATAAGTGTGAGGAGCTGAGTTTGAAGCCCCATGCTCACACACAACAAAACAGGTATGGGAGGCCCCTATTATGGTGGTATTTTATTTGTACTGAAATGTGATTTTAATTGTATGCTAATAAATAAAGTTGCCTGGCGGTCAGAGCTATTAGAGCCATAGCAAGAGCGTGGCAGTGGTGGCGCATGCCTTTAATCCCAGCTCTTGGTAGACAGAGCTAGGTAGATCTCTGTGTGTTCAGGGATACAGCCAGCATTGGAGACATACACCTTTAAGACCTGGAGGGCGGTACTTACAGGCAGTGACGAGGCAGTCATGTGTTTGGGTTTACAACCAATGAGAAGGCAGAACAGAAAGACTATTTAAAGACAGACAAACAGGAAGAAGCTCTCTCTCTGGGAAGCTAGGAGCACTGCAGGAGGTAAGATTTTAGCTCTGAGCTCTGACCTCTCAGCTTTCTCTTTCACAAGGGTTGTGTGTTTCTTATTTAATAAGATGGTTGGTTACATCTACACCCTATTATCCTATTAATTTGGGAGGTTAAAAAAAGGGATCCCTGAAACCCTCATGCTAGCTAGCAGAGATACTTAGCAAGCTTCTGGTTTCAGTGAGAGTCCCCCCCCCTCTCTCTCTCTCTCTCATACACACACACACACATACACACACACACACACACACACACACACACAAACAGCTAGAGAGTAGTAAAGAAAGACACTCTGCCATAACGTTTGGCCTCTACAGGCTTGTACACACATGTCTTCGTGCACTTGCTCTGCACACACACACACACACACACACACACACACACACACCCTTTTGTGCTTCAACATATATAACAAAAATAAGCTCACAATTACTCACTTCAGAATTATTTTTAGAAGTCCATTTCAAATAGATATGATAAGTTATCATTTGTGTTGTCAATTTCCTAATCCCACCTCAACCCGGCTCTTCCTGCTGGGATCTGACTTGACTTCTGTATCATCATTTTTGTTCCACACACCATTCTATCACAAGCAGCAATTGCTTCTTGATTTCTCTACACAGGCACCTTACTGTAGTTTGCTTTCTGCTTTCTTGTTATTCTGGGACCAAACCTACATCTCTCCCTGTGCTAGACAAGCATTGTACTTCTCAGTTTTATCTTCAGATGCTGTGCTTTCATTTTAATTCACTGGTGATGTAATTCTGTTCTTTATTATCAGCTTTATGATATACACACATGTATATGCACACATGCAAACACAGACACAGACACACACACACACAGACACACACACACACACACACACACACACACACACACACACAAACCTCTGAAATAAAAGATCCCAATGACCAAAAGATATCCCAGTAGGCGCTGCCCCTCCAAGGTGCCATGTTCCCTGTGGTACCAATTTCCATACCAAGAATGGAATACATAGTTTTGGGAGGATATTTCAGATCCTAATTTCAGCTTCCTCCCTGTAACACATACCAGAATTCCCTCTTTCCTTTTGAAGTCTCTTAGACCAGTCTTGGAAGTTCTCCACTGGCTCAATGCTGATCTATAAAGAGAATTCTACAACTACATTTTAAAGAGAATAACCTTATATTATTTTCATAGAAAGATTCTGTTGCAAAGAATTATAAATCGGCATTGGTATGAAATATATCACGCATTCTAATTCTTTCAATTAACAGTTGCATTGGTCTGATGTGTGAGCCATCTTAGTGGCTTTTGTTTACCTGGTATAATTGATATTTTGTAGTTAATATTTATATTTGTACCAGATATTCAAGTTTTTTTTTCTAATGGACATGAGTTCAGGCCTCTATACAGTAGTTGTGGGGATGTCCTAATTCTCCCATCATGCTTGACTGCCTTTTCTACCATTTGCATAGTTCATTATTGCATTGGTGTTATCCATGGGGTCAGGAGCTTAAATCCTGACTTGTAGAGTAAAATAAACAATCTTGCCTTGCATGTTTCTTTTCAGTGTTGCTGTGGTCCCATCACCCAGCAAAATTGTTTAGTGAGTGCTTCTTGGAATCCACATTATGTGCAGCCCTGTGGGACCTACTATTGCCCACAGAACCTCAATCAACAGCTTGGTATGGTGTACTCAATGTCAGGAAGTTCCTCTGGTGTTCCAGAAAAAACAATCCTATTCTTACACCTCAATGTGTTTTAAATCTTCTCCAGCAATGACTCCTCTCGCACATCTCCCTCCGTGCACTTCCCATTTCTGATTTATTCAAAATCTATACAACATGTTAACATACCATAGTGAATTGGTTAAACTGGATGTAATTTATAATTTTACTTATAGTATTAATGTACAGAAAGAGGAAAAATGTTCCCTCGTTAAAATTTATTTTTTCTGTGGGTTAAAATAAAAACCCAAACCAAAAAGCAAGAGAGTAATTGTTGCAGAAATATCTTCTTTCTCTTCTTTTGAAGAACATAGACTTAAATATGTCTGTCTGTCTCTGTTTGCCTATCATCTATCTACCTATCTAAACATGCACATATGTACACACATGTATACATATTTATATTTGTTTAATTTCTATTCTATGAAGAAACTTTTATAACAGTAAGAGAAAAGACAAGGGAGGTGTGTGGAGTAAATACCCTGGAGAGAAGCAGAGGCAGACGTAAGCCAATAACAGAGATGTCTGTATAAAAATGCCACAGTGGAACTCATTAATAGTAATGTGTAATAATTAGAACTCAATATACATTTGTCCCTCATCAAACAAACATAACAATGGCCACTGCTACTTTTAAAATCAGTGTACATGTTTTACAGCAGATAAAGTCTGTTAGATACATAATTATCAAAATATAGAGATTAAGTGACTTGGTAGTCACCAGTCCCAAATGGGACATCTCTAACATAACTTTAGGCTCAGGAAACATTGTGGAAGATGAGACAGAAAGACTGTAAAAGTCTGAGGATCAGGAAGACTGCTGACTGGCAGCATTCCTTAGACACGACTGGATGCATTGGCCCATGAACTCTGCCCGCACAGCAGATACCTTGCCAACAAGGATAGAGGAAAATTTCCACAAGCTGCCAACCTTAGAAAAAAGATATAGTGAATGGGAGCTGACAGAGGGAGAATAAGGTTGTTTATATTTTTTTAATTTTTATTGTCCTTTTATTTTGTATGTATGTATTACCTGCATGGGTGGTATTGCACCATGTGCATGCAGTGCCCTTGGAGGTCAGAAGGGGGCATTAGAGACCTTAGAATCAGAGTAATGACTATTGGTTGCATTGTAGATACTGAGGTTCAAATCTTAAGTCAAATCTCTAGTACACAAGAATCGTGTTCTTTGCTTCTTCTTTTTTTTTTTTTTAAAGTCTTTTTTAGGGAGGGCAAGAAACTAATTCTAAGTGGCAGTGGTCAGCCGTAAACAAATACAAATAACAATAACTGGACTATCTACCTGTTTATGTATGTATGTATCTATCTATCTATCCATCCATACATGCTACTGAGTCTAGGTAGTAGATATCACTCACACACACACACACACACACACACACACACACACACACATCTCAACATATATAACAAAAATAACTAGAAGAGGTATTGAATTCATGAGGGGGTCCATGACTGGTATGTTGGAACCATTACAGCAGGTAGAGGGAGAAATGGACATGGCGTAAACACAGCATACTCAATGTATGAAATCCTCAAATACTTTCTAATGATTGTGGTAGAAGGAAGAGATCCTCGTGCTCCTGTTACTGAATCCATCTCCTCTCATCTTCAGGGTGTGCTTTATCACTTTTCTCCCCAGGTTATTTCAGGGATTTCCTTTAATAGCCTAGAAACTTATTAAAACAAAGAAAATCAAAGACTGCTACACAGGAGAGGAGTCTACTTCATTTTGATTTGTTGCATCTTTCTTCTAATGTAAAATTTGTGTTGTCAATTGTGTTGACAATTTCACTTGTCTTGGGTGATTCAATTTTCAACTGCTAACAGCATTGCTTTTCACAAGTAGGCCTTATGGTGACAAAATGGTCATCTGAGAGTTAGACTTGAGACTTGTGTTGCCTGCTTTCTGTGAGGTCCTCATGAGGCTTCCCCAAATCTGTATGAACATCTGATGGGTGTCCAATCCCAACAGCTGCGGCTGCACACACATTTCCTGCTTTTGCTCACTCATTTTTGCTCACTCACCTTTTCACCTCCATTAACTTCCCATCTCTGATTTACTCAAAATCCATACAACATGTTAACATAGACTGCATTCTCAAACAGCATAGAGAACTGGTTATGCCGGACTTAAGTTATAAAGTCATTTATAGGGTTATGGAGCAGAAAGAGGGGGAGGAACTTTTCTTGCATTAAGATAATACTTTTTTTTCTGTTTTCTTTGTGTGTGTGTGTGTGTGTGTGTGTGTGTGTGTGTGTTTTTCCCCGAGACAGGGTTTCTCAGTGTAGCTTTGCGTCTTTCCTGGGACTCACTTTGTAGTCTAGGCTGGCCTCGAACTCACAGAGATCCGCCTGGCTCTGCCTCCCGAGTGCTGGGATTAAAGGCGTGTGCCAACACCGCCCGGCTCTTTGTATTTTTATAAAACAAGCCAGGGGCATGGAGTTGGGGTTTGAAGGTCAATCTTACTTCATGTACTTATGTTTGCTTTTCAGTGGTTAGAATTTCACCTCTGTTTTAATGAGACAGTGAACCCTGTAGCTGGTGATAAGTGACAGATGAGGGAAGAGGAAAGACCTTCCCACATCCTTGCTTTGAGCCCCTGAAGCCACATCTGTGTCACTCTTTAAAGACAATCCTGCTCACTCTTCAATTCTCCCACTCACAGTCAGGAATATGTCCCATATTTTCAATGCTGTCCTCTGACTGCCGTCTCTCATAGGCAACAACACATATTGCCTGTTTTTTCCAGGTGTGAGAGTTATCATTGAAAACACAAGCACCTTCTGCTTTGTGACTAGGTTGTCTACACAGCTTGGACTGTAGTGCACCTCCCATTTATCATCATTACTATGACTATCTGCCCTTTCTTGACCATAATGTGTTCTTTGATGTCATCTGCTGTTTTATAATGTAAATATGATTGGTCTTGAGTGCCTCACATGTGAAGTTCCCCGAATCCAAAGTTCTTCCACTTCCACTGTTCTCTGTTCTTTGTCTTTTCTCATTTCTGTTTTCTTGATGATTTGTGTTTTTTCGAAGTCCTAATTTCATGTTTTTTTTTTCTTTTTAAAATATAGTTACATCATCTCAAGACTAATAAAGAACATTTAAAATAGACATACAAGTATAATCTGGAATGTTCTGATCCTGCATTCTGTGTAGTAGAGTTACTGTTCCAGAATTCAATGTCTTCTCCTGTAGCTTTTGCCTCCATTTACTGTGATTGACCCTGAATATTACTCTAAGAAGGATCATGCTCCAAGTAACATTCTGAGTCCTTATATGCTAAAAAAAAAACCTGTGTTTTCATCGTCAGTTACAGTGATTGTTTTTGTTTTGTAAGACTTTAAAGGTTGCATGCATCTGTCTTGTGGCATCTCACATTGCTGTCAAGCTGCACTCTTTTCCCATCAGCCTCATTCCTTTGGTTGCTTTGTTGTCATAGAACAATAATCAGTGAAACAGAAATATTCAATGTCTCCCACTCATTGTCTAAGTTTCTCTGCTATTACAGTTATACCTTCCTTACAACCGTAGATGCAGCACAAGCCCTGGCCCAGCTCTGGTTCACTGTAGCTGTTTACCAAGAATGAATCTGTATACGCTTTAATTCCCAACTACAAGTATGACCTTTGCATTCCTATAGTAATTAAAATATGTTTGCAGATCGTAGACCCTACAAAATCCCAGCACAGGGATTAGATTTGACTCAAAGGATGTTTTCAGTTTTATATCTGATACACTGTGGAAGAACAATTCTAGCAAATGAAGCTTCTTTGGTATTTATTTAACTTTTTCTATGTCTTCATGTTCCTTATTGGAAACCACACAGTGGTGGACTTTGACAATGGCTCGGTAGATAAAGAGCTTTCTGAACAAGTGTGAGGATCATAGTTAAGATCTGCAGCATGGAAGTGTTTAAATCAGTGTAAAGAGTCCATAAGTGAATATATGAGAAATGTATTGGTGTGTGTGTGTGTGTACATGTGAGATTGTACATGTGAGTGTGTATGCACACATGTGTATGTATGCATGTGTGTGAGGGTATGTAAGTGTAATTTCATCTGTGTATGAGAGTGTGTGAGTGAAAGTGTATGTGTTCTCATATGTGTGTACATGTGGGCATGTGTATGTGTACATGCGTGTGTATGAGTGTGCATGAGTGTGTGTGTAGGTGTGGTGTGCATCTAGGTGTGTGTTTCTGTATATGTATATATTCATTCTCCAATGGGATATTATGGAGGCTGAAGTTAGGATATCTTGACATCTGTGGCACCATAGAGGAAATTGTGTTGAGTGTAATAATCTATAAGATATTTTTAGGATATATTTAATCCATAAAAAATAAAAATACAGATACATAGAAAGAAAAAAATTATAATAGTGTTCCCCAGAAATGAATTGGTGGGAAATGAGGAGAAATAAAATCAAATACTCCAAGTTTTAAGTGACCTTGTGGGAACACATCTAGAGAACTAATGTGCTTCATGAGTGGCCATGGTGTTATATATATATAAATATATAAATATAAATATATATATATATATCATGTATTACAGTTTTGCTATGAGAATTGATGCTCGGTGCTCTTGAACACGCTTGTGCATACCCGCATACATACTCTGAAACATGGGGCTCTATGGGGGGGGTTGTAACCTATTTTTGGTTCTAATATTAAGAAAAAGAGCAACAACAACAACAACAAAAACCCTCGAATAAACACAATGCCACTTGCAAACATCAAGAGAATAAAAGAAAGAACTGGCAGTAAATCTCTGCCCCTATGGATGCTGGGGCTCCCTAGGAGAATGAGTAAATTATTAGTGTCCTGTATATGTTATAGTTTAGCTGATAATTATAATTAGACTTACACTGTAATAAAGAAGGTCTCACTCATTTTTTTTCCAAAAGGCCACTGTGATAAGGCCCAGTCATTCCAGCCTTCCATCTTAAATGGATTTATTGTCAGGCAAAAGTCTTAATTAAGTTGGAGGATGAGACTATTTTCCTGGCACAAACATTTTAGGATTCTTCCCCAACCCAGTTTATAAAAGCGAAATATAATGCCTGAGGGTACATTGTGTTGACAGAAGGAAATGATACAGCGAGGCTCCTGGAGGCTCAGCATGGCAAGCATACATATTTGGCTATTATTTTTAATCTTTCTTGATGCCTTGATTCACTCATAAAACGTAAGGAGGTTGCTTCCCTGAACAATACTTGTGAAACCGGAGTCACGAGGCAGCTTCCCATATAGTAGTTGTTTAATGCAGAAACAGGGATTGCTTTTAAACAGAAAGGAATCAATTTCCCCACTGTAAGTGGCTGCTGAGTGAAAGGAGACATTTTATAAGTAACTAAACGTTCCACTGAGGAAAAGGCTGAATTCTTGTGAGGACAGGATGAACAGAGGCAGAGAGGGGGAGGCCATATTGATCATGCTAGGGGCTTCGTCTGGCACCAGGGGGACCTGGATCTGTAGCAGATTGGACTGATGTAGTTGCTGCCGCCCCGAAGCACCCCAGGCTCTCTGCTCATGCCACACCAGGCTGTGTTGATTGTCCTCATTTCAACTCTGTAATGTGTAGAGCTGTGGATACTTGGTACCTGGTAGGTGATTTTATTAACTCTGTCTAATTGATAGGCATCAAGGACAGTTCTGTTCTAATGCAGCACACTCTAGTTAAGCAATCTCACAGCTCCACATTGATTTTTCTGACTATTCTAGAATGTACGCCCCACAGCATAGAAGAAGAGATGCTATAACCCCTTCAACTATTTCACTAGAGACTCCCATTTCCAAGGATTACCTCTGGCAGAAGGGAAACCTTAAGAAGAGAATACTCTGTCTCCAGTATAGGAATATTCCTGGATTCCACAAACACACAATACAGTAGATTCCTTCTTCCTTCACTTAGAACATCCTTTAAAAAATATATTTAGCTAGGTGGCTGTGGTGCATGCCTTTACTCCCAGCACTCGGGAGGTAGAGGCAGGTAGATCTCTGTGAGTTCAAGGCCAGCCTGGTCTACAGAGTGAGATCCAAGACAGGCACCAAAACAACACAGAGAAACCCTGTCTGGGAATAAAACCAAATACACACACACACACACACACACACACACACACACACACACACACACACACACAAATATATATATATATATGTTTGTCAGATGGCCCAATTCTTTGTTATGGGGCAAAACTGAATGAGTATGGATAGCCTGTTAGTTATGTCTTCCAGTAGTCACTTTTTCTACTGTGCTATGCTATGTTCTTTCAGAGTGCCCAGAAAGTGCTCATTTCTTTTATGCTGAACCCAAATCCTGTCATACATTGAACAAACATTTTTCTTATTAGAATATTTCAAGGTGGAAAATAAAAGAGGCATGCATTGTCGTGGCAAAGAATGGCTCACAAATAAAAATAAGAAAAACAAAATAGTTGAGGATAATTATGGGACTAAGATTTTATAAATTATAGCTTTTCTTCTAGGAGTGACTTTTCATCCAAGAATCAATTTGTGGAACATAACTTCTGTGTATCATTAGATGTCTTCTCAGCAAATGATAAATAATAAAGGCATTCAGAGTAAATGACGCAGTGTTGGTGAGTGTGGGCGGTTGATTAGCTCTCTTTACACTACTCACTGCAAGGAATTAATGACAATTTCATTTCCTGTGCCTTGACTGCTACCCAACGAGCCTGACAGAATTTTTTCTATTAAACTAAAGGACATAATGTCCAAGAAATAATCATATGCAAATGTATTCAGATACTCACTTTCAGGCCTTGAGCATTCTGCTGTTGATGATGTTGAGTGTGCTGATTATATCCAAGAGAGTCAAATGTGCCCTGAAGAAAAGCCACTTAGGTGCTGAGTTCATGTGTAAAATGGGCATATCATTAAAATTAGAGCATTTAACCATGATTACAAATAATGCATATGTACCCATTGTCCCCATCCTTGTTCAACATGGAGATAAAACACCTGAAAATGAATCTCTGTGACTGTCATCCATGCAGCTGCATCCGTGTCTTGTCAGATGATCTCTGGTCACCTTTGGTTGATGAAATTTAATTTGTGCCTCATTTTCTCTGTGTGTTGGCTCAAAGAACGAATCTTTAAAGCAAAACAACTAACTCCACTACATCTGAAGCCTTCATCCCAGGTTGTCTTCTTGCAGTCTGCAGCTTGGTTTTGAGGAAAGGAGTCAACAGGGATAATCAATTCCTCCTTGACCTGTAGCTCAGCTGCTGGTAGATGATTATAAATAGTGTATGCTTTAGTCCAATCCTCAAATAAATGTCCATATCTCAGGGTTGTCAGTGGCTTGTCCAAGATCACACAGGTAACAAGTAGCTAAGCTGACTAGGATTCCATTTGTAAAGTCCACATAGATAAATTTGTGGTATGCTGGACTGTTTTCCATTGCACGAATTCACTGTCACTAATAATCATATCTTCTGCTATGGAAGGCTCAGTGGGATGGACAGGAGGAGGCTGAATTCTGTATCCAAACTTTATGGATAGACAAGTCTACACAAGTGAATGCATTGTTTGCTCTTCTGATACCTTTAGTTTGCTATTGAGGTGAGTGCAGGCCTTATTCCAGCAAGTCATGATTTTCTGAATGAGAAATCACCCTGAAAGCTTTGTCAAGCTTCAGGCTTCCTAGCTCTTATGTTGGTAAAGAGGACAGTTGTGTTTCCGATGTATAAAAAGTCTGTTTTCCTTAAAACTTACATAAATAAAGCAGTAATTTGTGGACACTTAAAAAATAAGAAGAAGAAAAGAAGGAAGAAGAGGTACATATTGATTTGCTCCTTGCACTGTGTTAGGAGACACTGGGAGGAAGGTGTGCACTGATTGGTTTACAAGACACTGTTGCTATTTATTTCTCCCTCTATCACCAGGACAGATTATAAGAATGTGGGGAGCAGAAGAGCTGAAATTACATTGGAGTTACAATGAAGGTTTGTTCATTTAATAATATATATACATACATTGGTTAATAGATTCCACAATAGATATGTGTAATTTATGCATATTTATATATTGTGATGAGTATTTTTTACTTAAAATATTCTTCATACAATATATTCAGATCATGTTCCTTCTAACTCATTTCCATTCTCCTTTTTGCTTTTTTGTTTTATATAGAATTCCGTTATTCACCATTCACCATTACACAGTGGATTGTTACATCTCATGTTAAACATTCACTTTTACTTACTAAAACAGATGAAATTCCCATGAAATTCAATGCAGCCTTTCAGAGTCTGCAATATGGCCCTTTAAAAAAATACAAACTGGACTATCTCTGTCTTTGTTCTGATACAGTGATCTGAGCGTTGTGCTTTCTGAAACTTCAACAAGGTGGCTATTTAGGACATTTGAATTTATAACAGATTTGCATCCTTTTTTTAGGTGAGTTTTCTGCATCATTCGAAAGCCTGTGGAGATGTGTTTCATTTTCAACATGTTGATGTGCAGTAAATTCGTCCACATCACGCATATTCATAAGATCTCTTGCCTGGAGTTTCCTTATACACTTTAAGTTGTTAACATTTTCAGTGTGAGTAGCTTGAGTTTCTTAAACATGCACTTTTGACAAAAATCTTTCAGGAATAATTACATGTATAATATGCAGTATTACTACCAAGCATGACATCACTCATCTTGAATAAGTATGAAATTCTCAATACAGCTCCTGCCATTCTTTGAGCATGTGGTTTCTCACCTCTGTGAATTACTTGATGCTCCCTATGGTGAAAAGAGATGCCAAGGGTCAGGGGACCCTTTCTCTTGACCTCCAGAACTTGTATCTAGTGTGGGTTTGTTGGTACCAATGAGTTGTGCAGGTTTTCACTTTTAATTTGAAGGCCTTTTTGCATATGTATTCTGTGTTTTCAAGTATTTTTATTTTTTAGCATTTGCTGAAGGTTTTAAAACACTCTTTTGCTTTACAAAAAGTATGAGTTCTCTGATGTTGATAAAAGTATAAAATCAAGCTAATTTTTTTCTTACATTCTTTGTATTGTAAGTCTCTTTCCAGCATTCATTCTGAGCTGTTTTTGAGCAGGGTGTGAAGTACTGTTAAACATTTGCCACAACTTTTAATTTGACACAGTTTCTGTCCAGTGTGTATTTTGTAGTGTGAGCACTGAAAAATTAATTATCCATAGTCTTACAGCAGATTTTGTATTTGTAATACTTCTTACAATCTCTGCATTTATAATATTTCTCTCCATATTTTTGTTGGTTTGGAATTGACAAACTGAGCCGGGCGGTGGTGGCACACGCTTTTAATCCCAGCACTCGGGAGGGAGAGGCAAGCGGATCTCTGTGAGTTTGAGGCCAGCCTGGTCTCCAAAACAAGTTCTAGGAAAGGTGCAAAGCTACACAGAGAAACCCTGTCTAAAAAAAAAAAAAAATTGACAAACTGGTAAAGACCTTGCCCCTTGCCACATTCATCACATTTATATGCATTCTGAGCTATACATATCTTGATATTTACTAATGTGAGAAGAACAGCTGGTAGATTTGTAACAGTCCTTCTTTTAGGGGCTCTTGAGTATGAATTTTCTATGGTTTTGGTTTTTGGGTTTTTGCTTTTTGTTTTTCTTGTTGTTGCTTTGGTTTTCCAAGACAGGGTTTCTCTGTGTATCCCCAACTGTCCTGGAACTTGCTATGCACACCAGGCTGCCCTCAAACTCGGAGATCTGCCTGCTTCTGCCTCCCAAATGCAAGGATTAAAGGTGTGCACCACCACCACCCAGTGAATTCACTGTTTTTATTTCAGCACTCTACATTCTTTCCCACATTTGTATCTATGGTGTTTTCCTACAGTGTATGCATATTTGTGTTTAATAAGATAGGACAACTTTAAAGTCTTTTCTATGTACTCTCCATTTGCTAAGTTCTTTTCTAGTATGAATCCTCTGCTTCTGATCAAGTCTTGAAAGTTTAAAGGCTTTGTTATATCCTTTACATTTATAACATTTTCCCCAGTGTGAATCATCATCTTCACTTTTTTAGAATGATTTTTTTTCTCCTGCAATTTTTTAAAAGCCTTGTATGTGGTGAGAAAACATGGTCAGGTGCCTGGCTGTGCCTTGTGTCTCTTCACATTCTGGGCATATTTCCTTGACCAGAAATGAGATCAGGCATAGCTTATAGGAAGCAAAACCTGACAGGGCCTTTGCACAGAGGCTGAATGAGTCATCGATGTGGTATCTTTTTCAATGGAGGAAGTCATCTGTTTTGGCATTCCTTCATTTATCCACATTTAGTTATTCCAGTCCAGGGAGCAAACCCAGGAGACAATGTTTCTATCATTCTCAGGTGTTCCATCCTCACACAAATGCCACCAACAATCCAGCCATTTTCAGTCCTCTGAAGAGAGATCAGAGCCTCATTTTAATGCTTTCCACTAATGATTTTATATTTCTAAAGAAATCCTAGCATATGCATGTGCATATTTATGTATGCCCCCCCCACGTATGATTGAGTATCTGGATGTGTTGTTACCTTATGTATATATTTATATATGAAAAATATAGGACTAGTAATGAGAGTTGGACTTGAAGCACATTCAAAGGTCTGAATGACATTTAGCTCTAGTTCGCAGTAGTTTCTGACCATTTTACTAAAACATGTGATGCAAGACTATTAGACTTTTGGATCTTTCTTGGTATGAGCACTGGCTCTTTTCATGTAAATTTTGTTATATCCCTCTACTGACAGACTATTGATACAAAGGTATTGTTTTTTAAAAGGCTAGATCATAATATTTTTTCTGACATTTTGTTTTGAATTATACCTGTGTTTATGTCTATGATGGGTGTGTGCATATGAGTGCAGTGACTGTACTGGCCAGAAGAGGGCATCAGTCCCATGGAGCGACATTACAGGTGATTGTGAGCCAAGTGAAGAGGGTCCTGGGAACTGAACTTGGGTCCTCTGTAAAGCAATGTTTGCTCTTTAGCACTGAGCCAACTCTTTAGTTCCTAGATCATACTGTTAAGAACAACTATAATAAAACATATCTTAGATATTAAATAATATGTACCTATTCTTTTTTAAATGTAAATGACATATATACATTTAAAGCTTATCAGGGACATTCCTTTTTCTAATAACTAGATATGATTCAGGTATTGACCACACCGGTGATACTTGTTGCTGAATTTCACCATAATTATGTTTTGAAGAGACAAGGAGAATCTTTGCTTCACATTATATTATCCCATTTGGTGAGCAATTTCTGAGCAGTCCTAAATGTTGCCAGTTCCTGGATGTTAACATGCCTGTTGGGAGAGGATACATTTTCTTGGTCTGATACCCATATGCTAGGAGCAGACAGCCACAAGACCACCTGCTATTCACTGGCTGACAATTCATGGCAAATTGGCTTCATAATGGAAAGAAGCTTGACCACTTTCACAGAGTGCTAATAGATTAATAAAATATTCTGGCCTACTTTGATTCAGAAGTTGAACAGACTGCTGAAATGAAAGACATAAAGTGCAGTTCCAGCACTTTCCCATAAAAATAGTTTACAATTTGGAAAATCACTTAGTGTCTTGGCTGATCACTTGATATCAAAATTGGGTGTAAGATGGTGAGGAAAGTTTAAAATACATTTATTTGAGAAAGTGAATATCTTTTGTAGAGATCTGAAATTTAATAGATGAAATGTGTATATGTATATATAAAAGTAGACAAGTTTTAAAAATCTATTTTTAGATATACCCCACTATTTAGGATCTGATCTCATCTATTGTTTTTAAATGTTTAGGGTGACTTTTTAAAGTATAAACTGAGGACGAAGAGGCATCATTTTAAAGATATATTTAAGTAGTCATTTACTTTCTGACATGTTACATAAATATTTCCTTTAAAGAACATAAGTTTCATAGAAAGGAAGACATGTATGTCTTTTGATGACTGCTATATTGACAGTTTAAATGAAATGACTAAAGCACAGTTTTTAAAAATCTATGTGGCATATGGATAAATGTAGAACCCATTTCAAAGGGTTTAGAATAACAATATATTTAACTTGCAACTGGTAGGTACACATTTGGTGACAATAGAATGCAGACATATGTGTTGAAAACACTAAAACGTGTTATTTTTCGGAGTCAATTCATACAATAGTGGTATATAAGCCATCATATGACTATTTAAATATCTATATATTTCCATTCTTTTCCTATTTAGATTCACAATAGTGAACAGCCTGGGATTCTTCCATTTTTATCAGTTCCTCTACCTCTCACTCACAGCCAGTCTCTGTTGTGGTTTTGTCCTCAATGGTTTCACCCAATTTTCTTTTTCACATGTTGAGATAACATTTGTGGTCTGAGCACAGTTTTTCCTTTATATTCACTGCATTGTTACATCTTCTACACCCCAAGAACCTAGCCATCTCCTCAGTGCACATCTCTCCTACAGGGGTGGTGTCTAAGGAATGTTCCATTGCTCAAGTGTATGGGAATGTGTCACATCTCAAAACACAAACAGAAACAAAAACAAAACCCTCAAAATGAAACACCTGTGGAGGGCAGAGGTAACAATACAGATAACAGAACTTCAGTGTGTTTATATACATTCCACAAAACATAACCTTATATATGATCCTAATTCTGTGAACTGCTATTAGAAATACACCAAGTGCATTCAGTGAGAGAAGCGGGTCCAGTTTCACAGCCACTCTCTGCTCTGTGATCTTCAAAACAACAGGGGACAGGGCAGGACTTCCATAAAATCAAAACAGTCATATTCTTTCTCAGGACTTCAATGTCTTCACAGCAACTCTGCCCATCATTTTCTTTGTTTTTGCTCTTTGTAGAAATTTACCTTTTCTCTAACATCACATAACACAGCTTGTAAAAGAGTCTCTACCTCTTCTAAATTCCCATCAGAATTCCATAACTACTCATTCTTACATCTATTTCATTATTATGACCTTTATAATTAAATTGCCAGGAATTCCACACTGTACATCACTTTGCCAAGGAAGAAGTTAGAAAGCATAATGATGTCGTGATGGATTCATTTCTAAACTGTGAAGGCAGTCAGTGGAAGTTGCTATTTTCCCTGAGTAAACATTTTACAGGGTCTCGTTTTCATAGTGGGGAATAATAGAAAATTTCTATACTTTTTAAATCTCTATTCTCAGTATGGAGTAAACAAGCTTGAAACTGAGTGTAAAGTGGCAACAGTGCTAGAATTTAGGAAAATGATCTAATGTTAATGGTCTCATTTTAATTAGCATGCATTAATTGTATACATTAATGGAATCGATGTGATGTTCCGTACGTGTTCGCAGCCTGTGTGGGTTAACTCTAAGTTTACCTACGCCCATAATCTTTCTAGTCCCATGTAGTCACTATTACATTTTCAGGTCAGTTTGTTTTAGCTTTTTTTTTTTTTTTTTTTTTTTTTTTTTTTTTTTTTTTTTGGTTTTTCGAGACAGGGTTTCTCTGTGTAGCTTTGCGCCTTTCCTGGAGCTCACTTGGTAGCCCAGGCTGGCCTCGAACTCACAGAGATCCACCTGGCTCTGCCTCCCGAGTGCTGGGATTAAAGGCGTGCGCCACCACCGCCCGGCTGTTTTAGCTTTTTTGTAATGTGAGAGAATATGGATGATCTGCCCTCCTGTGTCTGCTTGTTTTAGTAAACATAATCTCCTCACTGTTATTCATGTAGCTGCAAATGACGGGATTTCATTCTTCTTTGTGGGTGAAGGGATATGTACCACTTTTTTCTAGCAGTCTACTGATGGGTCATTAAAGATGATTCAGAGTATCTGGGATTGTACATGGCTCTACAAACAGTCTGGGCAAGCAGGCAACCCTTTGATGTGTTCATGTCGTTTTTTTTGTTGTTGTTGTTTTAAGTTCAGAAGTGGGATAGCTGGATTATTGATAGTTCTGTCTTCTTTTGTGTGTATGGCAGGGTGTGACTTTCATGCTATACATTGTAATAGTTGTCTTCATTTATATTCTTGGCATTGGGGTCTGATCTTATTTTTCTCTATATTCTGGTCAATGCATTTTCATAGTCAGTGGGAAAAAGATGCCACTTGGTAAAGCAGATAAAAGGCAATATGGTAGAATCCTTAACTCTGAATCAGAGTATAGCCTAATTATAGTAACTGAATGTCAGTAATGATAGGGATAGTTGTTGTATTCACTGCACATCATCTATAACTGATACTATTTCCTCAAGTTGAAATCATAATAAATATTTATTAAACTTCTGTCAGTGAGCTGACTTTATACTAGCCATAGACACAGATAAGCTATCTTCCCCTCTGTTTATTCTAAGAGTACTGGGCACAATTTATAGCTGAATGAACTAAGATGTAGAATTTTCATTGTGCACTGGGAAGTAGCAATGAGAGATGATGGAACCAGGATTCCCACTAGGGCTCTGGTTCAGGTCATGCATGTTTGGACACTTCACTTTTTTCATTAATAACGGGAAGCCTAGCTTTTCCTCTTCTTATCTTCATCTATTTAATCTTACTTTCTCCTCTCTCCATCTCTGCTCCCTTTTCTCCCAATTTCATTAAAATCACTTGTCACATAGTCAGCACTCTTGTGTTTGGTGCTTGGCATTTGGTTCAGAATGGGTGTTAGGCACATTCAAAGTAATCATCTAATCATCGCATGCTGGGAAATTGTATTCTGGGAGGAGCTGTGAGATCAGGAATCACCAGCAAGAAAGCAAGTTTGAAGGAAGAGGGGACCATGGTGGGAGTGGAAAGCCAGGTCCCTGTTGCAGGCTCTTTGTTTGGCATTTGTTAAGAGTTAACCACTGAGAACAATCAATTGAGATAACTCACTACCTTCGGACCAGCCAGAAAGACACAGGGATCACCCAACAACAGAGAAATGGATCAGATCTACATGAGCAAACTGGGGGTGGGAGTGGGATAATGGAGGGCAAGGGTTGGGGGAAAGCGAGCTTAGGGAAGCTGGAGATCCCAGCTGGATCAGAACACAGTGGGAGAACAAGGAAAGAGATACCATGATAAATGAAGACCCCCATGGGAATAGGAAGAAGCAGAGTGCTAGAGAGGTCCCCAGAAATCCACAAAGATACCTCCACTATAGACTACTGACAATGGTCCAGAGAGTGCCTGAGCTGACCTACTCTGGTGATTGGATGGCCAAGCACCCTGTCATGATAGAACTCGATAGAACTCTCATCCAGTGACTATTGGAAGCAGATACAGAGATCCACAGCCAAGCCCTAGGTAGAGCTCCAGGAGTCCAATTGGCGAGAGGGGCGGGGGGATTATATGAACAAGAGATATCGAGAACATGATTGGAAAAAGCACAGGGACAAATAGCCAAACTAGTGGAAACACATGAACTGTGAACCAATGGCTGAGGAGCCCGCATGGAACTGGACCAGGCCCACTGGATAAATGAGACAGTTGATTGGCTTGAACTGTTTAGGAGGCCCCCAGGCAGTGGAACCTGGACCTGTCCTTGGTTCATGAGCTGGCTTTTTGGAATCTAAGGCCTATGCTGAGACAATTTGCTCAGCCTTGGTATAGGGAGGAGGGGACTGGATCTGCCCCAGTCTGGGATGAATCTACCAGGCTGGGATGACTCCCCAGGGGAGATATTGCCTTGGAGGAGGTGGAGTTGGGGATGGATTGAGGGGGAAGGCTGGGGATGGGAGGAGGGAGGAGGGAGGACAGGGGAATCAGTGGCTGATATGTAAAATTAAATTAATTTTAAAATATAAATATTAAAAAAGAGTTAACCACTGAGCCACAGAGGTGCCTAAGTCGCTAAAGACCGCCTCCTTGAAAGCAGACCCAGCAGGGCAGCCTCCTAGCAAGAGCTACCATCTAGCCTGTAGGCAAAGTGAGCCAAGCCTTCTGTTGAGGGAATTGTTGCATTGTATTATCTGGGACTTCATCCAGCATGGGCCCATCAGAGGAGATTGCCTCATCATGTTATTTTGAACTGACTGGGGTAAGACGGCAGGTTTTCCTTTTCTGAAAAAATCAACCCGCAGCAATTCAGCTTTGATTATGCTCTAAACTTAGAAACACATCTATTTGTCTGTTCTCCATTCTGTTCCCTGGTCTCAGGAACTATGAAGAAAAATCCAGTGAGATACACTGTACTTTATCACCTAGCTTCTATTGTCCAAACCCAGCTACAGATTAATGTAATAATAAAATTAGTAATAATAATCCATGTCATTCCATTCAAAAGTGAATCTAGCTTGCCTGTCCTCCCACTCAGTTCCAGGAAAACCAGTATCACCTTAAAAGAAGTTCAAGAAGTCCACTAATAATATTTCAAGAGATAAATCAAAAGGTAATATTCACAATTTTAAGCAATACTCAGTTGTAAAAGTATTTGTGTGTGAAAGCACATGACACCCATGAAGAAGCACATTGAGGAGTCCAGTATTAATAATCAGAGCTATAATAGCTGTTCTTCTGAATTATTAACATAAACTAAGCTGTTTGGGGCCTTTTAAATATATGTTCTGAATCAGTCATCAACACTACTTAAAGAGTAAGGAAAGACTATGCATTTTTTTTTTTTTATTGAGAGTGTCTTAGATTGAATCACAGTCCAGTTCCTTCACCCGTAGAATAGAGGAGGGGCAATAGGTCTCTCTCTTTTGTATGCTGCATGCATTTAAATGCTTTCAACCTTCATCTCCATCATCAAAGTCCATTCACTGATTCCCTCAAAGTAAACTAGCCCTTTAATGAGTTAATAAAGGTATATCGCAGATAATCATATAGTTACAGTCTTTGGTAAGTAAACCAAACTGTATGTAGTTTATGCAGTCTTTATCATACATTTTGTTTTTTTTTTTTTTTTTTGGTTTTTCAAGACAGGGTTTCTCTGTGTAGCTTTGCGCCTTTCCTGGGACTCACTTGGTAGTCCAGGCTGGCCTCGAACTCACAGAGATCCGCCTGGCTCTGCCTCCCGAGTGCTGGGATTAAAGGCGTGCGCCACCACCGCCCGGCTATCATACATTTTTAATCTGCATTATTTTTTGGAGAACACCATGTGTTAAAAATGACCTTTAGTATTTAATACACAGTTGATTATTTGATCCTTCCAACCCCAACCAAAATGAACTGCTGGTATTGAGCAAGTCTGCTCTGGTATTAAGGAGAAAGAGATGAACCAACTAAAACATATTGAAATAATTTAAAAAAAAAAGTGACCATTGTTTGCCCTATTTGTGTTTGTGAAAACAAATGGCCATAATCTATATAATATGAACATATTTTATGTTGCCTTGGTCATACGTGGGTCAATAAAAGCCAGAACAGAAGATACAAGGATGGACAGGGCAAAGCTGCAGGTTAGAGGAGATGGAGACAGACAGAGATGGGGAAGCTTGGTGGGTTTCCTGGAAGTGCAGCCAGAACAAGGTTAAACTTGAGCATTCACTATAAACAAGAATATACGGAACAGAGATTTGGGTGCTCTGGTGTGGAGTGTGGCAGAGGTCTGAATTCAAGACAGATTGGCATCTTTGAGTCATTGACCTATAGATGAGAATATGAGGAGAGAGTAATGTTAAATTGGCAACTACCTAGATCCATTTCAAGTGCAAATGTCTTATGAATCAAGTGACTTTTGTAGAATGAATTGACAAATACAACGAAATCCTAATGTCAGCAAAGATGAGTTTCTGTTTTCTCTTTTTTTAATTAAGAATTTTTTATTCATTTTACATATCAATCCCCCTCTTCTCTCCTCCTGCCCCTCCCCTCCCCCTCTCAAACCAACCCCCATTCCCTTCTACAAGAAGGCAAGGCCTTCCATGGGGAGTCAGCAGTGCCTGGTACATTCAATAGAGGCAGATCCAAGCACTCCCACCACCGCCCCGCGCTGCCTCAAGACTATGTGAGGTTTCCCACCATAACTCTTTGGGCTTTAAAAAGCCTGTTCATTGCCGGGCGTTGGTGGCGCATGCCTTTAATCCCAGCACTCGGGAGGCAGAGCCAGGCGGATCTCTGTGAGTTCGAGGCCAGCCTGGGCTACCAAGTGAGCTCCAGGAAAGGCGCAAAGCTACACAGAGAAACCCTGTCTCGAAAAACCAAAAAAAAAAAAAAAAGCCTGTTCATGTACCAGGAATGGATCATGATCCTACTGCTTAGGGGTCCCTTAAGCAGATCAAGCTACACAACTGTCTCACTTGGGGATAGGGAGAAACCAGGTGCTAGGGAAGTTCTCAGGAGTCTACCTAGATGACCCCAGCTTAACAATAATAGAGAGGGTGTCTGATTACCCTAGTAATCAGATTGGTGAATATCCTAACCATCATCATAGAGCCTTTCTCCAGTAACAGATGGAAGCAGATGCAGAGATTTACAGCCAAACACCAGACTGATCTCCAGGAGTCTAGTCAAGGAGAGAGATGAGGAATTCTATGAGCAAGTGCATCAAGATCATGATGGGGAAACCTACAGAGACAACCAACCCAAACTAGTAAGAACTCATAAAATCTAGATCAACAGCTGTGGAGCCTCCACAGGACTGGACTAGGTCCTCTGCATAAAGGATGTGTTTCTGAAGCCTTAGGCCAAATGTTTGAGACTAAGCAGAGAGCTAAATATGTCCTAAGGCATTTTTCAAGGTGTTCCTGATAGCTTTAATAATGGTAGAGACAAGTGGTGGGGAGGTGATGAAAAAGGAGGTGAGAGGAATGATTTAGCAGTGTGTTACTGACTCTGCACTTAGGATGGAGGGAGTGGGGAGGTGTGCACACTCGTCTTTAGGAGTAGTATAGAGATGATCTATAACCCTGATTTTGCTGGCACTCACTCTATTGAATAGTCGCTACTGTCAGTTATTGGCATCAATTCACCAAGAGTTCTAAGCTTCATGTTATTCCAGGTGGATTCGTGTGATCCTATGCTAATTTCAGAATCAAGTAAACTTTAGTTCTAGCTTGAGTCAATAGTTTTTCATATTCCTTATTTCCCGAAATATTGAATTCCCAGTAGAACTTAACTATAAAATTGTTGCATGCTTCTCCTGGGAGAGAGATTTGTTTGATAGTACTTTGGCATCTGTAATGGTTACTATATACAGGTTCCATCTTTGATAGGCATCTGAGATATCCTTCCATCTTTTTTTTCACTGATTCACACAACTTTCTCTTATTTGAACTTAAGGTAACTCTTGGACTGAGAACCTAATGATGGTAGTGCTGTGTTGAACAGCTTTGTCTCAGTCATACACAATTAGTCTCCTTGGATTCTTGGATATTTTCATGTCTTTATTTAATTGTTTTTGTATATTTCCATGAATGCATTTCTACATAACTTCTCCATTCTGGGTACTGTGTGTCTTCCAAGCCCTCAGCCTGCACATGTATGTTTTTACATGTGTTTGTATATGTGTACCCATCTGTGCTTTATGAGTGCTGATTAGTCAGAGTAGGTGGCCCATACATCCTGCTTATATGTGCCTCATAATTTTCTCTGCTGAGAAAGAGCCTACTGCTCCCTTAAGAAACACATCCATACCCATTTTCTTAGCTGGGCATGAGATAAATTGAGAAGAAGACTAATTGTTGAGACAAATTGGAACTTTGTCAACTCCTATTTTGTGCAGATTATGTTTGTATGGAAACAAGAGATGCTTTTCTGTTTTTGTGATCACAGAACATCACATAATATCCTCCTTTTTACAGTCTAGTTTTATCCCGTGTCATTACTAGGATTCGGATCTAGACATCTCTAATTTTGCTTTTATGGCTGAATTTATCATGCACTTAAATCACCTAAATAATGTATACATATGCGGTTAATTTTCTTAAACGAAAGAAGGAAAAACCTTACCTAGACCCAACTGATGTCTTCTTATAACATTCTGCAAAACCTTTCAAGGGTCCTCACATCCTTACCTGTCATTCTCTTTCAATACTTCAATCAGAACTGGGTTTGTTTTGGGTAATTTGCAAATTAGAACCTCTCACTATCTTTGTATTCTCGTCTACTCCATTTTTTAAATAGCTCTACAGTCAAGTAACTTAAATAGTTGTCTTCTAGCAAAACAGACCTCTGCATGCTGCTTCACAAATTAGCACCCAACCTGTTGTGTCTCTATGTAAATAACCAGTGAGTACCTTCAGTTAACCTCTGTCTTTCCAGAAGACTGAGAATACCTACTATATCATGTCCATCTGTAACCTTTAGTTCTATCTGAGTTTCCCTTCTATATGCAGAGGTTCCCTTTAAATCACATTATTTCCTGTCATGTGTGGCTAATGCCTTGATATCTTTCAAGGGATATAATTATGTCACACCTACACAGTGGCTTTAATTATGTGTTATTAAGTGGCTACCTAGAGCTGTAATTAACTATAACATCTGGGTATGTAAAATGATCCTCAGCTGTCCTCTCTGAGACATATTGTACTCTTCTTGCTGAAGTCCTAACACACAGGTTCATAGTTAACTACGTCAGTTATAGATACCAATATTATTAATGTTACATATATAGTATATATAGCCTCACACACATTCTTAAATAATAAATATATGCATCTGTGAGATATATTTAATTTATCTACAAAATTTACTTAGTAATTCCTAAATGTGTTTTTTCTATTCTGAACATTAAGCAAATATGAAGCTGGCTGATCACGTATTCTGTGATGACCATGTCAATGTCCGGCAGACTCCCATAATGGTACATAGACTCTCAAAATCCCAGAGAGTAACAGTGTTCAATCCCATGGGCTGTCTCAGGAAGCTGACATTGTCCTTCATGTTGGTGAGGGAGAGCATTTGCTAAATTCATCCTAGGAGCCATAGTCTCTGTGCTAATGTGCTGCTCTTTGTCTATGTGCATTATGATGCTCTTTACTTCACTTTATTCTGCTGTGGTTATTAATTTATCCTCAGTGCATTGACTAGCCTAATAACTGCAAAATTCTGTCCTTTGAACTAGTAAGTCTAGTAACTCCAGAAGAAAAGGTGTGGGGGGCATATTATATTAATGTGTCTATAAATTACAATAATTTCTCTTTTTGAAAGTTTGTGGCATTTGTTTGTATGTTTGGTGGTATATGTATTTGCTCAGGTGCACTTTTTTGGCAGAGTTGTGATATCCGGTTGACATTGGTTGTCTGCCACAATTATTTTCTCCCTTGCTTTTTGAGACAGGGTCTCCAGAGATCCACTTATCTTTGTCCAATCCTAAATCTGGGATCATAAATACCTTTCAGTGTGACACACTTCTGCAACAAAAGCTTTGAAGATAGACTTTATTTATTGAAACCCTATTGCCTGAGACAGCAGGAGGAGACTACTGTTAATGTAGTGTTTCTTCCATGTGATGTTTAATTAGAAAGTAATCTAATAGTGATTTTGTTCTGAAATGTGTTCCTTAAGGTAATAAATATTTAAGCTAAAAAAAAAAACTTCTCTTGTAAATAAATTGGCACTCTCTTCCTCAATAGTTTGTCCCAAACCTTTAAAGAAGTCAATAAAGAAATAATGGACTCACTTTGCAAATGAATC